>NC_069503.1:725946736-726009236 GCF_027579735.1 Bombina bombina | reverse complement strand
GTCAGCCAATCACAGAAGAGAATAGTGTGCAGGCACCAATCACCAGCTAGCTCCCACTTGTGTAGGATATGTACATATTATTTTTCAACAATGGATACCAAGAGTGTACATTTGAAAATAGAAGTGAATTTCAAAGTGTCTTATAATAACATGCTCTATCTTATTCATGCCAGTTTAATTTTGACTTTCCTATCCTTTTAATTTGTGTTTTACAAGTCACTTCTGCCTCTCTGAGAAGATGTAGGGGCCTATTTATTATGTGTCTGTCCGACATGATCGGATCAGGTCCGACAGACATCGCTGAATGCGACGAGCAATACGCTCTCCGCATTCAGCATTGCACCAGCAGCTCTTGTGAACTGCTGGTGCAACGCCGCCCCCTGCAGATTCGCTAGCAGGGGGGTGTCAATCAACCCGATCTTATTCGATAGGGTTGAATTGCGGCAATGTCTGTCCGCCTCCTCAGAGCAGGCAGACAGGTTATGGAGCCAGCGGTCTTTAGACCGCTGCTTCATAACTGGTGTTTCTGGCGAGCCTTCAGGGCTTCAAGCTCCATACGGCGCTTGATAGATAGGCCCTGTAGTGTTTAAAACTGGTGCACAGGCATATATATGTCTTTTCCATCTGCTGGTTAACAAATCGGGTCCTATGTGTTTAGTAAGAAAATGGAACTTGTTTAAAAATAAAAACAATTTCAATAGAGATAACTGTCTTGGTATTCAGTAGAAAGATCTAATATCAGTGAACATACCCTTTATTTAGTATTGCAAATAAACAAATATTCATAAGAGTCTAAAGCTGGTCATATTAAGGGTACATTGTAGTACCCTAAAATGATTCTATAGTGAAGCACCAGTTTACTTTTAACTAACCACCCCATAGTACTTTATTTTATGCAAATATTATTAAAAAATCAGGGACATTAATAATACATACTACCCCTTCTTGTGACTATAAAGAATAACAGAAAAACATTCTACACCTACCTATGGCTATAGGGTAAAGTGCTACCCTCAGGAGAGATGATCTAAAATGATGTCAAAGACAGGATGATCACTTTTTACATAGTGAGCTGTGTATCTCGCTAAGGAGCATAACCTACATTTCTGTATGTACTAGGGATAAACTGTACATACATATTAGCATTTTCAAAGGACACTTAAAAGGGACATGAAACCATTTTTTTCTTTCATGATTCATGAACATACAATTTTAAACAACTTTATATTTTACTTCTTTTATCAAATTTTCTTTGTTTACTTGTTATTCTTTGTTGAAAAGCAGGAAGGCCAGTTAAGAAGTGTGCACATGTCTGCAGCACTATATGGCAGCAGTTTTGTAACAATGTTATACATTAGCACTAGATGGCAGCACTATTTCCTGTTATGTGGTGCTGCAGACATGTGCATGCTACCTAGCTGGATATCTCATTAAAAAAGAGTAAGATGAGAACGATGCAAATTTGATAACATAAGTAAATTGGAATCTTTTTAAAAATTGTATTCTCTATCTGAATCATGAAAAAAAACAATTTGGGTTTCATGTCCCTTTAATGTACACTGTAAAAAAATCATACTACTCAAAAAAAACAGATAAGCAGTACACATCCAAATAAGTGTTGAAAACCGTCTTAAAAAATAAATTTACCTTATTCCATATAAATTGTCCTTCCGTCCGCAGTGTAGGATCAGGTCCGCAAGACCTTTCTTAAATAGGGGCCTTTGTCTTATTTTATGCATAATAATCATCCTAGCACATTGTTCCCACTAAGAATATTTGCCTTCTAGAGTATATATTTCTCAGGGATCTTCCACTGAATTTTTCACCTACATTTAAAAGTAATCTGCGGTCTACATTAGTGGAGATTCTAGTGTGAATCCTACAGCCAAGAAAGCATAAACGCAAGTCTTGTTATACTGTGACACATGAGGTTACAGCTATGCAGGTTTCTCAACCACATATTGGAAGTTCTGATTTTTCCTCAGAAGGTAAACTTTCTTCAGAGGATTAGGATTCAGGGTCCTGAATTGGATGCTGACTCCTGTTTTAGATTTAAAGTGGAATATTTAAATGTTTTACTTCACAAAGTTCTAAAAACCTGGGGCATATCAGATATCAATCTGACTGAGGATAAGCCTGTATATCAATTAAATGTAAATTTTAAGCCTTCTCTAAAGGCCCCAGAGGTTTTTCAAGTTTCTGACCCAGTTACAGAAATTATAGCTAAAGAACGGGAAAAAAATGGTATTCCATTTGCTTCCTCATCCAGATTTAAAAGGATTTATCCCTTACCAGAACAGACTTTGAAACTATGGGAGTTTATTCCTAAGGTTGATCAAGCTATCTTTACTATAGCTTAGCGTAACACTATCCATTTAGAACTCAGTACCTCTTTAAGAGATCTTATGGATTGCAAACTGGAATCTTTTCTCAGGAAGCTGTTCTTTCACACAGGACTACTTTTCAAACTGGCAGTTGCTATAACATGTGTAGCTGGTACTGCAGCTTTATGGTGTGACTCCTTATCTTAGCTGGCTTCTTATCGATCATCTACAGAAGGTCTGCAGAACTGTATTAAGGCCTTAAAGATGTCTAACTCTTTTATTTGTGATGCGGTTATGTAAATTTATGACAAAAAACCCACCTAAAAAGGTGTTTATATATGAGAGCGCCCTGTGAGTGTAGGCGTGATATATTGCTATAACTTCTATACAAAGAATGCAATACAATAATTCATTGGCACATATAATGAATAAGAATGAAATACAATAAAAAGGATATGTTGCATCAGAGATTCTAAGGATTCAGTATATCACAAATCACAGTTACAGCTTCCCCCATAACACAGCACTGGAGGCTGGATAATAACTAGTAAAGACAAAAAGGGAACAGGGATGCGCAAACCCCTCTAAGTGCAGACGTATGTACTGATAAAATATTTTATTAAAATAACAATATCACACTCACACTCTGAACCCTCAAACATATGAGGTATGTAGACAACACAGCAAAAAACAGCAAACAGATGCTTCAAGTGACTATCAACAACTTGCTTCTTCCCCATAGCGATCCGCAAATACAAAAAGCCACAGGAAAAAATAGCAAAGTTCATGTGAAAAGTCACCAATAAAAGGTCTCTTAGAAGTTCACGCTAAAAGCCAATACTGCACCAGACTTGTCAGGTAAAAAGCCGGCTCCCATACAGCTGGTGTGTGCGGCGTGGCGTGAAGACGGTGAGCGGGGCCTAACGCGTTTCGTAGGACGTCTTCCTACTTCGTCACACTTTGTCTCAACCGCTTGGACAAACAGACGGTTGAGACAAAGTGTGGGCAGCACAAAGTAGGAAAACGTCCTACGAAACGCATTAGGCCCTGCCCACCGTATTCACGCCACGCCGCACACACCAGCTGTATGGGAACCGGCTTTTTACCTGACAAGTCTGGTGCAGTATTGGCTTTTAGCGTGAACTTCTAAGAGACCTTTTATTGGTGACTTTTCACATGAACTTTGCTATTTTTTCCTGTGGCTTTTTGTATTTGCGGATCGCTCTGGGGAAGAAGCAAGTTGTTGATTGTCACTTGAAGCATCTGTTTGCTGTTTTTTGCTGTGTTGTCTACATACCTCATATGTTTGAGGGTTCAGAGTGTGAGTGTGATATCGTTATTTTAATAAAATATTTTATCAGTACATACGTCTGCACTTAGAGGGGTTTGCGCATCCCTGTTCCCTTTTTGTCTTTACCAGTTATGTAAATTATAGAATTTAATATTGAGAATATATCTTTCTCAGTCCTAACAAGAAGAGCCCACAGACATGGTATACCAAAAAAAGATTGTTAAATCTTTCCTTTCGAGAGAAGGTTTTGTTTGGATCAGGTTTGGATTCAATCATATCCACGGTTACTAGAGGTAAGGGAGCTTTCCTCCCTCAGGATAAGAAGTCAAGGGGAAAAATAGGCTGGGAAATATTTTTTGCTTTTTTGTTCCTCTAGGGATCAGAAATCCACTTATTTCCAAACGCCAGAATCTTCCAAACCATCCTGGAAACCAGGGTTATCCTGGTTAAGTTTAAGCAGAGCAAACAGCCCACTTCCAACTCTAAATCTGCATGATGGTGCCGCCTCTTGATCCAGAATCTGTTCTAGTATGGGGCAGATTTAATCTCTTTCAGGAGGCCTGCTTTTAATCAGTTTGGGACCCCTGGGTTTTAAACATAATTTCTCAGGGTTACAGGATAGATTTTTGATCCAGGCCTCCTCAAGGATGGTCCCTTCTGTCACATGTCCCCAAAAACTCTTTGAAGGCGGCTGTCTTCTTTCAATGCGTTCAAGATCTGGAGAATATGGGTGTTATTCATCTTGTACCTGTCTCCGAACAGGATCAGGGATTCTACTCCAAACTCTTTATTGTTCCAAAAAAGGAGGGAACTTTCAGGCTCATATTGGATTTGAAATTCAAAACAAGTTTACAAATTTCAAGATGGAAACAATTCATACAATTTTACTTCTAGTCAACAGGGTCCAATTCATGTCTAAAATTTATTTAAAGGATGCCTATCTTCATATCCCTATTCCCCAGGACCATTATCAGTTCCTCCAATTTGCATTTCATGACAAGCATTACCAGTTTGTTGCTCTTCCTTTTGGATTAGCCACCACTTCTCACATATTTAGCAACATTTTGGGAAACTTTTTTGCATTTTGGTAGCCCCATACATAGATGACATTCTTCTTCAGGCTCCATCCCTGTGTCTAGTGATCCCTCACACTCAGAGACTACTATCTTTCCTACAAGATCATGGTTGTAAGATAAACATTTCAAAGAGTTCCACTACCAAAGTTTGTTTTCTGGGAGTTTCCATAGATTAAGTTTCCATGCGCCTGCCTTTAACAGACTCACGCAGACTGAAACTTCAGAATGCATGTTACCTTCTTCAGCATACTACTTCTCCAAAAGTAGCTCAATTCGTGTAATGGTAGAGGTGTCTGACGCAGTTTCACTTACATCCTCTTCAACTTTCTATGCTAAGGGAATAGACAAGGAATTATCTGCAATTAGACCAACACATTGTTCTAGATTCCTCAGTAAATAATTATCTATCCTGGTGGACAGACAATCAGTCTTTAGCCCTTGGGCTTTCCTTGCCTCATCCATCCTGGGCTATAATGACATCAGATACTTGTCTTTCGGGATGGAGTGCAGTCTTGGGAGCTCGGAGAGAACAAGGAGTTTGGTTTCCTCATAAGACGACGTTACCTATAAACATTTTGGAACTCTGGGCAATTCTTAAAGTCATGGCCTCTCCTGAAGAAAGAGAAAAATATTCAATTCCTATAAGACAATTTCACGACTGTGGCATATATAAATAATCAGGGAAGAACTTGGAGTCATTTGGTAATGAAGGAGGTAATCCACATCCCGTGAGTAAAGAATTGGGAAGCAGACTACCACAGTTGCCAATCCCTACACAAAGGGGTGTGGTCTCTCAATCAGAAAATCTTCAATCAGCTTGTTTCCAAGAGGGGCCTTTTAGAAATAGGCCTAATGGCCTCTCACCTAAATTCTACCAAGAATCATAGCTCTGGTAGACAGACTTGATTCAGATATCCAATTCTCCTCCCTGGCTCCTTCCACAGTGACAAGACCTATTGGGGCATATTTATCAAGCTCCGTATGGAGCTTGATGCCCCTTGTTTCTAAAGACTGCTGCTCCATAACTTGTTCGCCTGCTCTGAGGCCACGGACAGAAGTTAACCCGATCGAATACGATTGGGTTGATTGACACACCCTGCTAGCGGCCTGCAGGGGGTGGCATTGCACAAGCAGTTCACAAGCGTATGCTGTCGGCATTTATCGATGTGCGGCGGACATGATACGCTGCTCTGTATCATGTCTGCTCGCACATTGATAAATATGCCCCATTGTCTCAAGGTCCTCTATTTTATCCATATCTAAAATATCTGAATGTGATGACATGGAGGTTGAATACTTAATTCTGAAACACAGAGGTTTTTCTGATGCAGTAATTGATACTCTTCTACAGGCTAAAAAGCCAGCGACTAGAAGAATTTATAACAAAATATGGAAGATATATTTTTCTTGTTATGAATCTCGAGGTTTCAGTTGGCATTAATTCAGGATTCCTAGAATTCTCCAATTTCTTCAGGATGGGTTAGATAAAGGTTTATCTTCAAGTTCCTTGAAGGCTCGGATATCTGCTCTTTCAGTTCTGTTTCACAAAAAGATAGTCACGTTACCAGATGTACAAACTATTGTACAGGCCTTGGTTAGCATTATACCTGTTGTAAAGCCCATTTCTCCTCCATGAAATCTAAATTTAGTTATTTATGTTCTGCATGGTCCCCCTTTTGAACCCATGCACAGTATAAATGTTAAGCTTCTTTCTTGAAAAGTTATTTTTCTCTTAGCGATTTCTTCTGCTAGGAGAGTTTCAGAGCTTTCAGCCTTATCATGTGAATCCCCTTTTCTCATTTTCATAAGGCAAAGCTGTACTCTGTACCTAATATGGATTCTTACCAAAGGTTGTTTCTGTGGATAACATAAACTAGGAAAATGTGGTTCCTTGTTTGTGTCCCAATCCTTTCAATTCTAAAGAGAGACATCTACATAACTTGGACGTGGTTAGAGCCTTAAAGGATTATTTACAGGTTGCTTAAGGTTTCAGACCTTATTAGTCAATAATTCTGGTCCTCGTAAGGGATAAAAAGATACAGTTGTAACTCTATAAGAGAAAAAAGGATGATCAGATAATCCCCAGAGGTGCGCTACTGCTTTGAAGAGGCTGGTCTCAGATGCTGTATAATAGCTGTATTCGATCCTCGTACACCTGTGGCTGCACTCCCAAAAGTAATCCAAAGGAATACCCGGCTGTAGATGAAAAGAAAAAACAAGAGAGGCGCCAACCATATAACAGTATCGTCAGGACAATGGACCGGATCCCTCCCCGTGTGCAGGATATACTCACAAGAGCGGCGGCACACGTACTGTGCCTGTTGAAGCAGATCGGGACTATTCAGAGTCGCCCGACAGACACACACAGAAGCCGGTACACGTGATTGCCGGATCTCCAATCACAGGCCACTTCACCTGTCGGGTCCGGATCACCGCTAGCTCACTGGAAATGTATGCAAAAGGTCTCAACCAGGAGAGACATTGATAGTGAGTGGATATTGAACCGTAGCAATGATTAGCGGGCAGCAAGGTATCTCAAATAAAAAAGGGTTCATTTAGATAAAAACAATCACAGCAACGCGTTTCTCAGCAGAATTGCCGTTTCATCAGGCTGTATCAGTGAATACATAATCACACCTTTTATACCTTGCTACACCTGTCTAAATGGGCGGATCTAACTATCAACTATTTGAAAGCTGTTCACATTAAAATGCAGTGGTTGAAAGGTAAAAACCTTACATTTCTTAACTATAATATAAGAACATAATAATAAATGATACATGTTATATACAATAAGGTTAAAAACAGTCACATTATAACAGCGATATACAAAAAAATATATACATTAATGTGTTTGTATATCGATATACTGCTTAACCACCATCAATTCATATTCATACTGATTCCTACAAATAAGAATATATATATATATATATATATATATATATATATAAAAGCCGTGTCAACTGATATTAAAATATAATCTTTAAGGTTATATGGGGATGATCAGTGATTGATCTTGGAAATTTTATAGATGTAATATTTAATATTTAGCTGACGATTAGTCAAGTTGATATACGGGTTGGGTTAGGTATAAGGATATATATCAGGGCCAACTACGCACAGATGGCATCAATACTATGTGGCCCCAATAATGAGGGGGATAGTATATGATAGGATTACCCACTGGACACTATAATGGGATTATCCACTGGACACTGGACACTATAATAGGATTACCTACTGGACACTGGACACTATAATATAATATAGGACCCCAACAATAAGGGGAAAGAATGACCTATGATAAGGGGACCCCAACCATATGGAGATATGGAACAAATTATATGAAACGGGGAACAATGACCTATAGAATATAAGGTAGAAGGGGACCCACTGGACACAAACCCTGCTCAAAAAGCAGCCAAATCTATATTAAGATGTATGCCATTAGGATGAAGCGTTCCAAGGGTATGTATCCAGTAGGTCTCCCTCTGTCTGAGTCTGGACAGTCGAATATATAAATGTGATACTGGAATATGTTCAATAGGACATATATTAAAGCAATCACTGTTGCCATTATGGAAAAGATTGCAGTGTCTAGGAACACTGTGATTTTTATAGTTCTTTTTCATATTCCTCACATGTTCAGACCATCTAATACTAAGGCGTCTACAGGTTCTACCCACGTACTGAACCCCACATACACAGGACAGCAGATATATTACATATCTAGAGGCACATGTGATATGACCAATTATAGAAAAATGTTTCTCAATATTATTTGATTTGAATGTAGTTTGTTGGTGTGTGATCTTGGCACAAAGTTTACATCTCCTATCTTTGCATTTATAAGATCCTACTGGTAAATTGCCCACTCGTTGGCGACTATTCAGAATTTTATGTTTGACTATCTTGCTGGGAGCTAGAAGGGATTTTAAGCTAGGTGCTTTTTTATATACTATCCTTGGTTTATTACTCACTAGGTTTCCTAATATAGGATCTTTTTTGATTATACCCCAATGTTTGTTGATAATTTGGCGTATTCTTTTATGATTACAATTATATTCTGTAATAAATGGAGTAAAATTTTCCATCAGTAGTGATTTTTCTTTATTATTTGTCAGGAAATAGTTGTCCCTATTTTCTTTTTTCGCTCTTTCGTAGCCATTTTCTATGATCTGTAATGGGTAATGTTTTTCTCTAAAACATTCTTTCAATATCAAACTTTGTGTCTCATAGTCCCTCATAGTACTGCAATTACGACAAATTTTTTTGAATTGGCCATAAGGCACATTTCGTTTCCATGGGAAATAATGGTGACTGTTGAAGTCTAAATAACTGTTACAGTCCACCATTTTGAAATGGGTGGTAATTGGGTCTCGAGTCATATATTCGAGATTCTAGTGATTTGATTGCACTCATATGTTGATTTTTTCTTGCAAAAACATGTATTGGGTCTCGAGTCATATATTCGAGATTCTAGTGATTTGATTGCAAAGTTAAGTAAAATTACCATCACTCCTGATCTTCTTTGGATCACTTGTGATGTCCAATCATTATATTCCAACATATCACATCAATTGGGATTAGCTGCCATATCAGAATACTTACAGAATGATATATACTTACCAAATTTACAATGTGATTTTTTGTTACAGCTTATATCATTCATTTTGAAACACAATTATTTTTTATTTCAGGACGAATTTTATCTTCAGATTAAGGGTACCGCCATGGGCACCAGGTTCGCCCCAAGCTATGCCAATTTGTTCATGGGATCCTTTGAACAAGATTACATCTACAATGGCTCGTTTGGGGCGAGCCTGGTGTTCTATGGGCGGTACATAGATGACCTGATTTTTATTTGGAGGGGGGACATGTCATCAGCCAACACATTTGTCAATCATCTTAATTCCAATAATAGGGGATTAGTGTTCACTAGTGTCATACATAATGAAACTATAGTTTTTTTGGATTTAGAACTCAAATTCGAGAACTCTAAGATTACCAGTACCACCCATTTCAAAATGGTGGACTGTAACAGTTATTTAGACTTTAACAGTCACCATTATTTCCCATGGAAACGAAATGTGCCTTATGGCCAATTCAAAAGAATTCGTCGTAATTGCAGTACTATGAGGGACTATGAGACACAAAGTTTGATATTGAAAGAACGTTTTAGAGAAAAACATTACCCATTACAGATCATAGAAAATGGCTACGAAAGAGCGAAAAAAGATAATAGGGACAACTATTTCCTGACAAATAATAAAGAAAAATCACTACTGATGGAAAATTTTACTCCATTTATTACAGAATATAATTGTAATCATAAAAGAATACGCCAAATTATCAACAAACATTGGGGTATAATCAAAAAAGATCCTATATTAGGAAACCTAGTGAGTAATAAACCAAGGATAGTATATAAAAAAGCACCTATCTTAAAATCCCTTCTAGCTCCTAGCAAGATAGTCAAACATAAAATTCTGAATAGTCGCCAACGAGTGGGCAATTTACCAGTAGGATCTTATAAATGCAAAGATAGGAGATGTAAACTTTGTGCCAAGATCACACACCAACAAACTACATTCAAATCAAATAATATTGAGAAACATTTTTCTATAATTGGTCATATCACATGTGCCTCTAGATATGTAATATATCTGCTGTCCTGTGTATGTGGGGTTCAGTACGTGGGTAGAACCTGTAGACGCCTTAGTATTAGATGGTCTGAACATGTGAGGAATATGAAAAAGAACTATACAAATCACAGTGTTCCTAGACACTGCAATCTTTTCCATAATGGCAACAGTGATTCCTTTAATATATGTCCTATTGAACATATTCCAGTATCACATTTATATAATCGACTGTCCAGACTCAGACAGAGGGAGACCTACTGGATACATACCCTTGGAACGCTTCATCCTAATGGCATACATCTTAATATAGATTTGGCTGCTTTTTGAGCAGGGTTTGTGTCCAGTGGGTCCCCTTCTACCTTATATTCTATAGGTCATTGTTCCCCGTTTCATATAATTTGTTCCATATCTCCATATGGTTGGGGTCCCCTTATCATAGGTCATTCTTTCCCCTTATTGATGGGGTCCTATATTATAGTGTCCAGTAGGTAATCCTATTATAGTGTCCAGTGTCCAGTTGATAATCCCATTATAGTGTCCAGTGGGTAATCCTATCATATACTATCCCCCTCATTATTGGGGCCACATAGTATTGATGCCATCTGTGCGTAGTTGGCCCTGATATATATCCTTATACCTAACCCAACCCGTATATCAACTTGACTAATCGTCAGCTAAATATTAAATATTACATCTATAAAATTCCCAAGATCAATCACTGATCATCCCCATATAACCTTAAAGATTATATTTTAATATCAGTTGACACGACTTTTATATATATATATATATATATATATATATATATTCTTATTTGTAGGAATCAGTATGAATATGAATTGATGGTGGTTTAGCAGTATATCGATATACAAACACATTAATGTATATATTTTTTTGTATATCGCTGTTATAATGTGACTGTTTTTAACCTTATTGTATATAACATGTATCATTTATTATTATGTTCTTATATTATAGTTAAGAAATGTAAGGTTTTTACCTTTCAACCACTGCATTTTAATGTGAACAGCTTTCAAATAGTTAATGACTAGTCAGACAGGAACCTGATGTTAGATCCGCCCATTTAGACAGGTGTAGCAAGGTATAAAAGGTGTGATTATGTATTCACTGATACAGCCTGATGAAACGGCAATTCTGCTGAGAAACGCGTTGCTGTGATTGTTTTTATCTAAATGAACCCTTTTTTATTTGAGATACCTTGCTGCCCGCTAATCATTGCTACGGTTCAATATCCACTCACTATCAGTGTCTCTCCTGGTTGAGACCTTTTGCATACATTTCCAGTGAGCTAGCGGTGATCCGGACCCGACAGGTGAAGTGGCCTGTGATTGGAGATCCGGCAATCACGTGTACCGGCTTCTGTGTGTGTCTGTCGGGCGACTCTGAATAGTCCCGATCTGCTTCAACAGGCACAGTACGTGTGCCGCCGCTCTTGTGAGTATATCCTGCACACGGGGAGGGATCCTGTCCATTGTCCTGACGATACTGTTATATGGTTGGCGCCTCTCTTGTTTTTTCTTTTCATCTACAGTTGTAACTCTAGCATCTTGGTTGAAACCAGTAATTCACAAAGCTTACTTGGTAGAAGAAAGTTGCCACCTAAACGTATCACAGCTCATTCTACTAGATCAGTTTCTACTTCCCTTAAAAAATGAAGCACCAGTAGAACAGATTTGCAAATCTGCAATCTGGTCTTCCTTACATACTTTTGTCAAATTTTACCATTTTGATGTTTTTGCTTCTTTGGAAGTGATTTATGGCATGAAAGTCCTTTAAGTCGTAGTGTCTGGTAAATAGGAACTGCTTTGTTCTTGTCCCACCTTTTTCTTGTTGTGGACTCCACATCTTGTATATTAAATCCCACACATCAAGGCTTGTGGACTCTCACCATCATGGGAAAGAAATCAATTTTTGCTTAGCTGATAAATAATTTTCTTTCAGGATGGTGAGAATCCACAAGACCCCACCCTATTTAATTTTATTTTTGGCTGCAGTTTTTTTTATTTACACCTCTTTATCCCCTGCTTTGACTTTCCTGCCTATCTGTTCCTTTCCTCTACTCGGCTATACATTAAACTGAGTAGTACAGGGAGGTGGAAGGGCTTAAAAGCTCTTGTTGATTGGATTTGCCTTTTCTATGGAAGTTAGCTTCCAAATTCAGCGCCTTTTCTAAGATGATTTTGTGAGGTCTGTACATGCAAGAGATTTATTATATGCTGTTTATGAAATCTTTATGGATTTTTTGTATATTTTGGTATAAGGATTTTTATTATACTTTATTATATGAAACGTGCAGATTGGTAAAAAATAAAAATCTCTTTATATAGCAGAAATCAAATGTAAAAAAAAATATTGTAACTGAGTAGTCAGATATTATAGGTATTGACAACCACCCAGCACAGGTTGGTACCTGCGTGGCTAATAAAGACTGATCCTTAGAAACTATTAGAATAGATCCCCTCTCTGTGACATTGAACCAGCTTCCAGTAAGTGTACTGTTTTATGTCTGGCAAATAGGACATGTAATTATAACATCAAAATGTCTCTTTAAGGGATTGGAATGTAACTAAAGCTCATATTACATTTTTACCCTAAATGCCTTGACAAACTTGATTACTGGTGTGGTGTCATGGATTTAATTTAAAAAAGTGAGCTTCTTCAAACATTAAAAAAAATATGCAATAACAAGTTTCATAATGTTTATTTTTAAAAACATTTTTACATATATTATATTCTTCCCTCTCTAGCAGTCAAGAGGTTAATCCTTGAGTAAAGAAAGAAATGTGGGATTTCATTTAAGTAAACATAGATGCAAGTGCAGGCAAATTGAGCAGCATGTTATTTGGGCAGAAAATAAACTCACTGCTTTGCTTCTTCCCTTGTGTCCGTGCAGCTCCGGAGCCTGAGCATTGCAAGTGAGTGAGCAGTGACTTGTAGGATTTATCACACATAGCAGTGCACATTCCTTATCCCCAGCAGCAGATCGGACATAAACACGGAAGTGGAAACAGTATTCACTCTAAACCCCTCCCTCCCCTCACTGCCTCCTGCTTGCTCTTAAGGTGGAACGCTTAAGGTGGATCACTGTACATATAAAACTTCTGCATAAATCAAATACAGGCAACGCAGCAGCCGATCTAGACTCCCCACCAATCCCTTACACTGCTGCTACTAACCTACTTGAAGTTGAGCTCTGCAGGCCGGCTCCATCCTGACTATGGCGCGCTCCCCCAAGTTTGTCACAACTTTGCTGCTGCCTGCTCTCCACACACACTTAACCAGCTGACCCAGCCCAACCTCTGCCGGCCCACCGGGATTTTTCCCGCTATCCCGGCTGCCCAATCCGGCCCTGTTGACAACAGTTATTGCGGAGCTTACATGCAATAGTTCATAACCATAATCGTTCATCACTACGACTTTGCAACAGAGAGTAATTTCAAGAACAGCTACTGTAAATGCAAAAAGCAAACAAACAATGAGCAGATGCTTTTTTATATGCATAGTATATATTAACAGGGACATAAACCCAAAATCTGTCTTTCATGATGAGTGTGGCATTAAAAAAAGTACTTTTCAATTTACTTTTTATTATCATACTTTTGTTCTCTGTTGAAATGCATGTAGGTAGGCTCAGGAGCATGCATGTGTTCGGAGCACTATATGGCAGCAGTTTTGCAAGCATGCTTTTAATGATGTAATACAATGTGTAAAGACTGCTGCTATCCAGTGCTCGGAAGTGTATTGATAAATATCTGCATACAATAAAAATGATTTGTCAAATTTGCATTGTTTTGCTGTTAAAGGACATACCCCTTGCAATGCCTCTTGAGCATATTTATCTTTTTCCTTTGAGGTAGCCAGTTAAGGACAGACATGTTTTGTAGAATGTTGCTGTGTCAGGGTTTTTGGATCCTACATGATGTACTACAATAGCTCAGAGGGCTACATTTAAATTGCAGTGAAAGCATAAACAATAAATTCTGAAAGTACTTTACTTTACTTTTTTTTACTGATTACGAATTGTACATTTTATGGTAAACTGAATTTTAACTTTAATGTCCATTTACAGTGTTGCTGGGTTTTGTTTTTCTTCGCTGAAAAATACCTCTTGGGTTCTGGCTTATGCTCCGTATCAGGACAGATTTTGTTTTCCACTATGACAATCTGAAATGTGGTCTTTCTTTTGTCTCTCAACAGGTCAGTGTTGAAGTGTTCATAGAATATCCATTTTTCGTGTTTGGCCAAGGCTGGTCATCCTGCAGTCCTGAGAGAACAAGTCAGATGTTTGATTTGCCATGTTCAAAACTTTCAGTGGGGGATGTCTGCATATCGCTTACACTCAAGAATCTGAAAAATGGCTCTATTAAGAAAGGCCAGTCTATGGATTCACCTAGTATCTTGTTGAAGCACCCAAAGAATGACAGTCTGCCTGGAAACAGGCACAGGTATGCGGAGCATGAGAATGGGATTAATCAGGGAAGTTCACAGGTGGCATCTGAAAATGGGGAACTTAGGTGCACAGCAGGATTGAATGCAGTGACCTTTGAAGCCAAAAGAGAATCTGGCAAACCCATAGCAACAAGGAAGAGGAGGTGGTCTGCCCCAGAATCACGCAAAATAGAAAAGTCTGAGGAGGAACCGCCATTGACTCTTCCAAAACCTTCTTTTATTCCTCAGGAGGTTAAGATTTCCATCGAAGGCCGATCTAATGTAGGCAAGTGAGAAAATTGTTTAGAGATGAGAATTAGGCTTTCCCTTGTCATTTTTATTCAGATTACTGTACTGTAGAATAAATAACCCAGTATTTACATGTTATCATCTTATTTTAGGTTTATGTTAAAACATTGTTATAGTTGAGACTGGTATCTTGCAGGAGATTGTTGGTGCATATGTTCTTTCCACAAGTGTTCATTAGTAGCTAGTTTTTTTCAGTAGTGCAACTGAAGGGGCAGTGTATGGTTTCTGCATTCTCTGATGAAGAGGATTGTATTTGTGTGGTTCCTGTTATCTTGTTGCAGTGCCACCTTCAAAAGATCAACTGGCTTCTGCTTTTTAACCTTTCCAAGAGGATTACAAGGGAAGGAGAGAGGACAAGCAGAACGTGGGTGCACATGCGCCTGAGTTTGCATGTATACTGGTCTGCAGGGCTGAGAGGGATTACAGCTTCATTGCTGTGTTATATTGCGGGTCTTTAGCACAGAAAAAAAATAGAATAAAACATCTGTTTTATCACATTCACAATGCTAAAAAAAAAAACATTTCAGGTGGGGATGGGTAGCTTGATTATTCAGGTAGATATTTTTCTTCATCAAGCCTCACAAACTATTTGTGTCCAGTGTGGATTCCCATAATGGTGTGGTGGAGCGTTCATATTTTGTGATGTCTTGCTACAAAGACATGGCAGGACTGCCGGCACTGGGTATCTCCTTACTAATCTTTAAAGTAAGACTAACTGCACAAAGCAAACTCACCATTGGCTAACTTTTGCCGTTTCTCTGATATTTTCATCATTTGTATTTTGTTTTCAGTGAAAATTGTTCCTCCACACACACACACACTATATATATTAATTTGATAGTCAACGAAGGCTGTAAAATGTAATGTCTGTTGTGTTTGCAGGAACAAAACTCATTTTATTATTCAGCTAGATGTCCTATTGGCATAAGGTGCCCTCTACAAGTACAGAGTGCACATCCCTTGAGAGCACTAACCTGATTTGTTTGCATCTTGAGTGCAACTTTTTTTTTTTTTTTAACTCTAGTACTGTTTTATTTCTTTACTAACAACTGGTGCCACTTTTTTATGTTATTTTGTTTCCAATTTTAGTGTGACACAACAAGGAATTAGGACTGGAGGAATGAGAGGAGATTGTCTTTAAGCACTTAAAAATGCTGTTCACACTTAATTGCCGAGCATCTTGGTCTAATGTTTGCTAAGTACTGTATTTCACTTTTAATCTGTGTATTTAAAGAAAAAAAAAACAATTTTATCCAACACTGAAACCTACATGAAATAGGTAGAGCTTCTTTTAGCAAGATGTTGATCGTTTTAATGTGGTTTCAAAGGGATGAATGTAAATCTTGACCCAGGATGTGATCGTTATTGTCCCAAAGGACTACTTTTCAAAAGGCACTTTTATATAAGAAAGAGTTGAAGTCTGAAGTTAGCTGACATGAATACAGATAGTAGTGGTGGGGAAAATTAAGCTAGATAGAAAAAAAATCAACAAAAAAAACACATTTTTATGTCCAGTGTTTTTAAAAGATGGACTTTAAACAAAAAAAAAAGTAAAAAAAATAAAAAAAATATTGCAGTTTGCACATCTTAAGTTTTGCATCTGAATGATATTCCTGCAATTTAAATGTAATGATGATGTTGAAGAGAGAGAGGAAAATAACTGAAAAGACATGTTTAAATGTAGCAATTACTTATTAGCTTGCCTAATTAGTTAAGATAATGTTTCTTTCACAATTTCCATCTTTCTGTCACATTGAACCAAATCTAAGGAATTTCATAGTATTTTTGCTCTGTTTTAAGTTTGCATCTAGAAATGCAAATGTCATAATCATGAGTACAGTTATTTGCTACTAATAAATAAATATTTTCCACATTTGTTAAAAAAAAAAAACTAGCATTAAGCAAAATAGACTGTAGTAAAAAATAAAGAAAGATAAAGAGACTAGCATTAATTTAAAGTTGAATAATAATTTCTATTTTAATCCACTTTGCTGGTCTGAATGGAGAAACATATATATATATATATATATATATATAATCTCTTTAACTAGCACTTTTTTCGTTTTGACCATATATTTCATAGTGAAATGTTCTGTTTGCTTGCTTTTGTGGAAAATGTATTTTATTTTTTATTGCCTATTTAATTTCCCCCTTATCACATAAATGTTTGAAATCACTGTTGCATTTATGTTTTGATGCAATATTAAGAAGTGGTTTGAGATATAGTTACTTAGGCTTTCAGGTCTCAAATTGAAAGCAATTCAAGGCCTACCAACGTTTATATTGCAACAGTAATCAGTAACAATTTATAAAGTTGGAGTTTAAAGGGACATTGTAGACAAGACATTTCTCTCACAAATATAAAGGCACATCAATATTAAAAATTATTTGTTGAAATTTAAATTAAAATATGCAGAAAATGCATATTCTTGAAAAATGTTTCCTTACTAGGTAGAAACAAATTCCAGAGGCTAATCCTCTACAAACCTGAGCAGGTGCATTTTGCACATCAACAACCCTTAAAAATGATACTTTTATCCTTGTTTTGGATGGAACATATTAATGTGTCACAATGTCCCATTAAATTAGAGTATATTTTGCTGGCATGAAATATACCTGTGTAACAACAGCTGATATTTACTTTTATTTGCACTCAGATAAAGAATTGTGTAGGTTACTGACATTTTACATTTAGATTGAGTATTACCATGTTTTCCACAGTTCAAACAAAATAATTTAGTTGATGTTCACTGCTATGAATGTGTTTGTAAATACATTATGTTGATAATGTATTAAAAAGGGATGCAGATATCTAATTAAATGCAAAAGGCTAATTTTCACAGATTTAGCTTCCATGCATCCAAATGCCATTAGTCTGAGCCATTTGCTTATGTTTGATGTTAGAAAAAGTTAATGTTAGATTATCTCATTGACGCAGGGGACAAACTAAAGCATCTCCAAAAATCATGGAAATTAGAAGAGATGCATATTTAAACTAGTGCAATATGATTCATAAAATAAGTTGGTTGTACTGGAAGTAAAAATTCACTATAAGTGACTGCTAAAGACGATTGCCATTTCAGGATGTAAAGGGAGAAAAATATGTGTATTAAAAAGTTATTTAAAAATATGATGTGCCAGCAATTCTTTAAGTAACACCAAATAAGAAAAGGCCACCATATTTAAACTGATATCATCTATATATCTGTAGTTGATATGAGCCAATTAGTCTATCTAGACTGCCCCTTTTTCATTTGTGCAAAATTATAAAAAAACATCCTGCAAACTGGTAACCCATAAACCATCAAGATTATCCACTCTAACATGAGTGTGGCAGAAAACAAATAATAAACTAGTAAATTATTTAATTATTAGTAATATTACTGGCAATTAACAAGTAATGAAAAATAATATTAGTAAAGCTCTCATAATCTAGAAATCAAGACAAACCGATAAAGAGTTATGATCCAGGACACAGAAATGCTTGCACATATGCACACACACTATGTGTCCAAAACACAAGGGGAAAAGGACCAACGTTTTGGCAATAACCATTTCTTCATGTATTCAATGGCATACAATCATTTAATATTTTTATGGTATATTTTAAGTCAAGAAATTAACCAACCCAAAAGCAATAATCAACATATAACAATTCATGAATAGGGAGAGCAGGGCCTGTCACTCTGGATGCAGTAACATACCCTTTCTTGTTCATACTTTTGGTTCTATAAATTTTAACTGCACAGATCATTTTTTAAGTCATAAGCATCAAACTATGCTGAGGTGACATTTCCCTTTCTACAAACCCTCTGTAATGGTTCTCAGAACGAGGGTTGGTGTCTTAGCCTGCTTATTCGGTGCTTCGTTGACTCAAACCCATTTCCAGAAGGCGTTTTATTTGTCCTCTTTTGTGTCAGAGGCTGTGTCAGAGGTTCTGCCACTCACTGACTTTTGCAGGATGATTTGACACCTGAGGGTTTAATGTTCTACGTAATCTGCTCAGGGCACTTTTATTTTTTTATCTCATAGTAAGAGGGATATAGACAAGCTTAAGCTGAGCAATCTAAAGCTCACATTTGTACCACTAAACAATATGAGCCGGAAAATAATAAAATACCTAAAATAAATCATTCTGTTTATGATAAATTTACATAACTTTTTTTCCTGCAGATCATCAGTATCTGTAAAGTATTCAGAATAATAACATTTTACGTGGAATGCGCAATCCGCTAACATGGAAGTCATCTAGGACTGTAAAGGGAAAGAGACAGTTATAAACTGGCCTGTTTGCAGTCTTTAAAGTTTAAAATCCCACACATAATGTGTATATGGGACTAAAAATAATACAAAAAAAGTTTCAGGGCTTGTAACAGATGGAATTAAATATTGATGAATTAACTGACTCTGCAACATATTATAACAGTGGGCTCTAAAACTTAGAGCTGTTCTAAGAATTCTATGTCATATCCCTTTGTTGCAATATGACATAAATGACAACCGGTCACCTAGTTGAAATGTGGTACATAGGGTTACAGACTGGGAACTCACGCACTTCCATATGAATAAAAGATGAAGTGTTTTAGTGCTGCCTTATAGCGCCTCATCACACTTCATTCAGTCTATGCCTGTGACTGTTACTTATTTTACAGTGTATATTAAACTACAGATTGATGGTAGGCAGAAAAAGATTTATTTTTGTAAATATTAATAATACAATAACTACATTATTGACAAGTGAGTTCTACAGGACCATCCTATACACTGCATATAACACAGATAGATATATAACCGAATTCCCATTGTAGCATTCTAATAAAATCTATACAAATGTGTATGTGTGTATAAATGTGTGCATATATATATATATATATATATATATATATATATAAATATATAATGTGCACATTTTAAAATCAGAGTATTTCACCTCTGTGCACAGTTGCCACCAGCAGTTAATAGAAATCTATAGTTGCTGCATGGTAACAAGGCAAAAATAACTTGGTTGCTATGCAACATCTCTATTATCTTATCCTCAGATGCAATATAGAGTCTCTTTACATGATGGCATCCCATTTCTATCATGAATTCAGAATTTTGTATCCTGGTATAGGAATTTATATAACAGAGATCTAAAGTCCTCGTCGTAGGCTACTTTTTTATTGTGTGTCATAGGAATTGATGTTTTAATGGTGCCAGGCTTCTGTGGGCACTAATCCTATTAAGGGAATTGTCCGTGGAGCTTCTTAATTTTGCTTATTCAGATTCACAGCCACGGAAATAAAATGAATGTAATACAATAAATTAGTGTAATTATGATTTTATTTGGTTCAGAATATAATATCTTTAACTCATGGCTCTGCCACTAGTAAATGTAAAGCCAACGTCAGGTATATACAAATGTTTGTATAGTGAGAAAGCAAAACTTAAAAACAATAGAAAATGTGTATATAGACAGCATATATATTTTTTACATTTCAAAATGAACATACAGGTGAAGTGTTATTTTTCTAGCCAATATGCTCAGCAAACTCAAAATAAACTTTGGTACCAAGCAAAAGGTACCTCACTAAATACTAAAAGATATTTTTTTATAATACTATATTATATACAAAACGTTAAAGCAGCAGTCCATTAAATGCTGGAGGAGCGTTATGACAACTATATTTAGATTTTGCAGCATGCATTCTTTCAAAGAAAATCAGGCATAGATTTCAATCATTTTTTTGTAAAAGTTTTTTTCACAATGCTCTTATCTTTTTCTTTTTTTTTAGTTTTAATCTAAACTAGCAGAGTAGAATTGAGAAACCAAATATTTGTTTTTTTTTAGGTAAATATGTTAATTTTGTGCTGGCCACTAAAGGGGTATGAGTTGTGGGACAAGTAAAACAAGGATGGACTGCTGCTATTTACTCATGTATTTGTTAGTAATATTTCTTTTTCTCCATTAGTTCATCTGTGGAATATGAGAACTGTTAGGCTAGCAGGTCGTTAATGCAAATTAATTGTTAATACTTTTACTATATATACATGCATTGTGCACACTGCCTGGATTATATGTTTGAAGTTAATCTACTCTTGTGATTGAGAAATCGTTCGAAATCTAGAGTAGAATGCAAGCCTTGCTATGGGACAGTCTGGATATGTATGAGCAATTTAATGGTACTCACGTTTATGTATTTGAGCTGGATGGTTTGAGATGTAACAGTAACAGGCATAGATATGTTCAGAAAGCATTCAGCTTTAACACCTTGACTGCCAAAAATGGTGGCCATACATTGGTCCTCCCTGGCAGCGAGAGGGTTAAGAAGTCTAGATTTTTGTCTCTCAACATTGACCTTTTTGCAATAGTATTGCATCTTGATTTTTATTTGTTTTCTCTACCAGACCTTTAGTTTACAACAATGCACACTCATGAAATTAGTCAGGGCTAACAATAAAAACCAAGAACCTCTTCCTTGATATAGTTTCTTTAAATAAAATGACTGTTGCTTACCAAGTTTCACTTGGACGTTGTCCCATTGTATTTAGTTACATTGGTGGGGAGGGGGTGTAAGCTTCTGATGTTTTTGCCTTATGTCCTTAAAGTTATGAGTTCTTTGTCCAGTATTTTTCTTGTTTTCCCATTTATTATTTTAGTAATTGTGTGTCTTTTCACCAACTTTGACCAGCCGTGTTGATTTTAATTTTATCATGTCTGACTACATTTTCATTTCATCACAGGAAGTAACAAGATCGTCTTTTATCAGATATCATGTAGAAAGCTTTTACACCTCTTACTCAGGGAAGGGGGTTGGTGTATGTGTGGTACACTGATGTGACCAGAAGCAGCACTTTCGCTGCTCTGGAGTAGGGTTGTTCAATATTTGAAAGTTTGATTTTTCTTTATCTTAGGACTGTGTACTTATCTAATAACACAATATTGGGGTAAATGTGAAATATAATAATTTTCCCACACAATTCATATGATATAGTTGTGATTCTATATGTTGCCGTAGGTCCCTTGACTCTAGTCAATGCCTCTTGACCCTAATCATCGACTCCAGTCAAAGAATACAAATGAAAAAAATGAAAGACTTTAAGGTACATCATTAATGTTGTATCAACATGTATTCCCTTACAGACAATCGATGAAATGTGTACACACCCATGAACAATGGGGCTGCATAGAGATCACATTTGGTAAAATAATGCACTTTGTTTTTTTTGTTTTTGTTTTTTTTTTATTGTGTGAGGAAGATAACACTCCAACATTGGCCTTCAAAGGTTATTTACCTAGAGTCCAAAAAAAGAAAGAAAACTCTGTCTCACTTTATGAGCTCTATTGACTCAATTTAAAAACAAAGCAAGAAAAAAAAATGTGTCCTCATTAAACGCACACAAACAAGCATGTTGATGATATTCATGTGTTTATATTGTGGATTCCCTGTGTCCTATTGGCAGTGTTGTGTTCATTTATAAAATAGAAAAATCTAAACTACTTGCACACGTCTACTCCGGAGCATACTTTTTTCTTTTTTCCTTTTTTTTTTTTTTTTATATATATTTTTACGTAGATGACCTCGCTTAAGATGTGTTACCTTACTGATAGAATCTTTTTTTCTTGTAGCACTATACTTTGTTGGAATATTTTTTTAATGTAAGCCTAATCTGAGAAGCTTAAACCTTTTCTGAAGCACTCACATTTAGGAGTACATGAAATGCTTAAAAGAAATTGCACAAAAATAAATTTGAATGTTGGCGTGAGTAATTCAGTGTTTGAAAAGACATGGATTCTGTTGAAACAATAGTGGGTTTCATACCTTGTTTGTAAAGTAAATAAATATATAAATAAATATAAATATATATATATATACGCGTGTATGTGTGTGAAGGTGTGTTTTTGTATGTGCATGTGTATATATGTATATAATTATATGCATATACACATACACACATACAAATATTCACATTTGTATTCAAAACTAGAAAGGTTAAACATCGCTTTTTTCTTTCTTGTATATAGAAATCTGTCAAGTTTAGATGATCTGGTATGTACGGCTACGGCCAGGAACAATATATACTAAAATAAAGGTTTCTAAAGGACATATATGCTTAATTTTAACCATGTGAAGTAAACAATTCAAGAGGTAGGATTTCTCTCTTGTCTATTTAAGCACCTGACCAAAACTGACCAGATTCTGGAATTATATCTTTGGGCAATACTAAATATAATAATGTTGGCTTCAAAATGATGTAACCTTGTATTAATACATTCAGATGATGTCACCAAAAGTTCACAAAAACTGTGAAATCTACTACTATTATTATCTTTTTGTGGTAATCTACGGGTCCCTTCACTATACGTACTTGCAGTTGTGCCTCTATATAGTGTTGTGCTGATCTTATTAAACAAATTTCCTAATAATTTATTCTCAGTTGTGTCATTGTATCTCATGAAAAAATGTTGTTACCAGTCAGCCACAAGAATTACCGTAACTTACTTGTTTAGTTCAATATGAATTTCTCAGTCCAGTTGACCAAGTCAAAAGCTCTTAAAAATTCTCACATGTTTAACCATTTAAAATGTAAACAGAAACGTGCAAGAATTTAGGTTTGCCTGAGTATTCTTTACAATTAATAAACATATAGTTCCTGCTTCACATCTGATTATTTTTGGATTTTAATCCATTATAATGTTGGTAACTGGTCTTTTTCACACTATCTATGTATTACAAATAACTTGTCTTTAGAATGAATTTCATTTGCACAGAAATTCTTTGGTAAAATGACTGTATTAAAATTAAGTGTATTTGTTCTTTATAACCTAATCACAAAAGTGAAAACAAATTTGAGATTTCTATTTTTTTCATCATGTTATGAAAGGACTAAAGTCTTCCATGGGTTTTAATTGGAGGCTTCATCCATGTTATTTCTTTGTTAATTTCTATTTTGACTGGTCAAAGCTGCAATTTCCTTTTCTTGTCCAAGTTTCATCTTCATTATTTGGAAGTGTTTTACAGACAGTACACTTTATTTGAGTTCAGTATCTACGACTATATCACAATGTGTATATTAATTACAACGTTAAACAGGGAATATTACTCAACATTTCTGTGTTATAATGGTCACTTGTATACCATGTTTTAATGTTTTCTTAAATTATCTTTAAAAAAAAAAACACACACAAAACCAGTTGTGAGATTGGCAGAACCTATTTAATAAACTAAATTTAATTCAACATTTAATTATAAGTTAAGTAGACATTTTGGAATGGATAACATTTTTCATTAACCAAAATGACTATGGTGTATAGGAACATACTGCTGTTAGTGCAAACCTCAAAAGCAATATTTCAGGTTCCTCTGAAACTTTTGTTATTCCGAGTGTGGGATAAGAGTTGACTAACTATTAGAAACAAATGCACTGGTTTCAGTTTTAAAAGATAATCAAGTATACAATTTCACTTTGCATTGTAAGGTTGGTGTCCCACAAACTTCTCAATGATAATTTGAATAGTAATAAGGAATTCTTCATTATACAGAAGTCATGTTCATATATAGATATATACTCTTCACCCACACGTTCACCATAGAGAACCATACAGACATTTACACTTTAAACTTGATATTCACATGTTTTGTACAATGTCGTGTTTCAATTTTAAGAAAGTCCCAAACCTCAGGTATATAGTTTGATATGAAAGATACACTATAACTTGTATGGTCTTTATTTTATGGTAGGTGATGGATGGAACACAATTAAACCTCCTCATATTCTGCTGTATAGCACACTTCCAAGAAACACCAAATGAAAAGTTATTTGCAGCTTTGTGTTGGAAAGCAACATGGCTGACCTGGCCAGTGCAAAGGTGAAATAGAAAGGAAATAATGTTTTGCACCTTACTGAGCAGAAGAAGATGTTTCAGTGCATACAGATATAGTTCAGAGCGTTTATTGTGACAGAACTTTTTTCCATATGCGTACATACTCTCTGTAATTCCAGTGTAAAATATTGTACTTGCACTAGCTTTTTTAAAAACAAATATTAAAATAATGGAAGAATTCATATTCTATTTTCTAATCGTGGTGTGTCTATTTGTAGGATACACTCAAGTCTGTTTATTGAATTTTATGGTCCCCTTTCTTTGATGGTGCTTGCAGGTTTTCTAGGTAGAATTATTTCATTATAATAAAACAATGTTTGATTCAAAATTTGAACAAAATTGTTTTAAAAAAAATTGTCTGTATACCAGTACAAGTTTATTGTTTCAGTATACTCGTACTAATAAAATAACAGTGCCAATTGCAAATGTGTGTCTGGTTATTTATACGGAGCAAAACTATCATTTCCTGTGACTGATATTAACAACTGCAGCACAATAAATACGGTAAGTTATAGATTAAATATTACTGTATTTAAGTGTTTTTTATTATATAAAATGACATCTGTCACAAAAGAAGTAAAATTGAATAATGAATTACTATATATGTCTATCTATCTATATGTTTATCTTTCATTTGTCTGTGTAGTTACCTATCTGTCTATCCATGTTTAACTTGCCTTACCAGAGGAAATTATCTACATACAGATACATACTATTTAGTGTTGTCTTAAGACACAAGTAAATATTGATAATTACATCATTTCACATTCTATTTTTTTAATTTTAAAAAACAGAATTTATGCTTACCTGATAAATTACTTTCTCCAACGGTGTGTCCGGTCCACGGCGTCATCCTTACTTGTGGGAATATCTCTTCACCAACAGGAAATGGCAAAGAGTCCCAGCAAAGCTGGCCATATAGTCCCTCCTAGGCTCCGCCCACCCCAGTCATTCGACCGACGGACAGGAGGAAAAAATAGGAGAAACCATAGGGTGTCGTGGTGACTGTAGTTAGAGAAAATAATTAATCGGACCTGATTAAAAAACCAGGGCGGGCCGTGGACCGGAAACACCATTGGAGAAAGTAATTTATCAGGTAAGCATAAATTCTGTTTTCTCCAACATTGGTGTGTCCGGTCCACGGCGTCATCCTTACTTGTGGGAACCAATACCAAAGCTTTAGGACACGGATGAAGGGAGGGAGCAAATCAGGTTACCTAAACGGAAGGCACCACGGCTTGCAAAACCTTTCTCCCAAAAATAGCCTCCGAAGAAGCAAAAGTATCAAATTTGTAAAATTTGGCAAAAGTGTGCAGTGAAGACCAAGTCGCTGCCTTACATATCTGATCAACAGAAGCCTCGTTCTTGAAGGCCCATGTGGAAGCTACAGCCCTAGTGGAGTGAGCTGTGATTCTTTCAGGAGGCTGCCGTCCGGCAGTCTCATAAGCCAATCGGATGATGCTTTTAAGCCAAAAGGAAAGAGAGGTAGAAGTTGCTTTTTGACCTCTCCTTTTACCAGAATAGACGACAAACAGAGAAGAAGTTTGTCTGAACTCCTTTGTAGCTTCTAAGTAGAATTTTAGAGCACGGACTACATCTAAATTGTGTAGCAAACGTTCCTTCTTTGAAACTGGATTCGGACACAAAGAAGGTACAACTATCTCCTGATTAATATTTTTGTTGGAAACAACCTTTGGTAGAAAACCAGGCTTAGTACGCAAAACAACCTTATCTGAATGGAACACCAGATAGGGTGGAGTACACTGTAGAGCAGATAACTCAGAAACTCTTCTAGCAGAAGAAATAGCAACCAAAAACAAAACTTTCCAAGATAACAACTTAATATCTATGGAATGTAAAGGTTCAAATGGAACCCCTTGAAGAACTGAAAGAACTAGATTTAAACTCCAGGGAGGAGTCAAAGGTTTGTAAACAGGCTTGATTCTAACCAAAGCCTGAACAAATGCTTGAACATCTGGCACAACTGCCAGTCGTTTGTGTAGTAGGACAGATAAAGCAGAAATCTGTCCCTTTAGAGAACTCGCAGATAATCCTTTATCCAAACCTTCTTGTAGAAAGGAAAGAATCCCAGGAATCTTTATCTTATTCCATGGGAATCCCTTGGATTCACACCAGCAGATATATCTTTTCCATATTTTATGGTAAATCTTTCTAGTTACCGGTTTTCTGGCTTGAACCAGAGTATTTATCACGGAATCTGAAAACCCACGCTTTGATAGAATCAAGCGTTCAATCTCCAAGCCGTCAGCTGGAGGGAGACCAGATTTGGATGTTTGAATGGACCCTGAACAAGAAGGTCCTGTCTCAAAGGTAGCTTCCATGGTGGAACCGATGACATATTCACCAGGTCTGCATACCAAGTCCTGCGTGGCCACGCAGGAGCTATCAAGATCACAGAGGCCCTCTCCTGTTTGATCCTGGCTACCAGCCTGGGAATGAGAGGAAATGGTGGAAACACATAAGCTAGGTTGAAGGTCCAAGGCGCTACTAGTGCATCCACTAGAGTCGCCTTGGGATCTCTGGATCTGGACCCGTAGCAAGGAACCTTGAAGTTCTGACGAGACGCCATCAGATCCATATCTGGAATGCCCCATAGTTGCGTCAACTGGGCAAAGATCTCCGGGTGGAGTTCCCACTCCCCCGGATGGAATGTCTGACGACTCAAATAATCCGCTTCCCAGTTTTCCACACCTGGAATGTGGATTGCAGATAGGTGGCAGGAGTGATTCTCCGCCCAATGTATGATTTTGGTCACTTCTTTCATCGCCAGGGAACTCCTTGTTCCCCCCTGATGATTGAGATACGCAACAGTCGTCATGTTGTCTGATTGGAACCTTATGAATCTGGCCTTTGCTAGCTGAGGCCAAGCCCTGAGAGCATTGAATATCGCTCTTAGTTCCAGAATGTTTATCGGGAGAAGAGACTCTTCCCGAGACCACAGTCCCTGAGCTTTCAGGGATTCCCAGACCGCGCCCCAGCCCACTAGGCTGGCGTCGGTCGTGACGATGACCCACTCTGGACTGCGGAAGCTCATTCCCTGGGATAGGTGATCCTGGGTTAGCCACCAATGGAGTGAGTCTCTGGTCTTCTGATCTACTTGAATCACTGGAGACAAGTCTGTATAGTCCCCATTCCACTGTTTCAGCATGCACAGTTGTAATGGTCTTAGATGAATTCGCGCAAAGGGAACTATGTCCATTGCTGCAACCATCAATCCTACTACTTCCATGCACTGAGCTACGGAAGGACGAGGAATAGAATGAAGAACTTGACAAGCGTTTAGAAGTTTTGACTTTCTGACTCCTGTCAAGAAAATCCTCATTTCTAAGGAATCTATTATTGTTCCCAAGAAGGGAACTCTTGTCGACGGAGACAGGGAACTTTTTTCTATGTTCACCTTCCATCCGTGAGATCTGAGAAAGGCCAGAACGATGTCTGAGTGAGCCTTTGCCTTTGAAAGAGACGACGCTTGTACTAGAATGTCGTCCAAGTACGGTACTACTGCAATGCCCCTTGGTCTTAGAACCGCTAGAAGGGATCCGAGTACCTTTGTGAAAATCCTTGGAGCAGTGGCTAACCCGAATGGGAGGGCCATAAACTGGTAATGTTTGTCCAGAAAGGCGAACCTTAGGAACTGATGATGTTCTTTGTGGATAGGAATATGTAGATACGCATCCTTTAGATCCACGGTAGTCATAAATTGACCTTCCTGAATTGTGGGTAGAATCGTTCGAATGGTTTCCATCTTGAACGATGGTACTCTGAGAAATTTGTTTAGGATCTTTAAATCCAGGATTGGTCTGAAAGTTCCCTCTTTTTTGGGAACTACAAACAGATTTGAGTAAAATCCCATTCCTTGTTCCGCCGTTGGAACTGGGTGTATCACTCCCATCTTTAACAGGTCTTCTACACAATGTAAGAATGCCTGTCTCTTTATTTGGTTTGAGGATAAGTGAGACATGTGGAACCTTCCCCTTGGGGGTAGTTCCTTGAATTCCAGAAGATAACCCTGAGAAAGTATTTCTAGCGTCCAGGGATCCTGAACATCTCTTGCCCAAGCCTAAGCAAAGAGAGAGAGTCTGCCCCCCACTAGATCCGGTCCCGGATCGGGGGCTACTCCTTCATGCTGTTTTGTTAGCAGCGGCAGGCTTCTTGGCCTGCTTACCCTTGTTCCAGCCTTGCATCGGTTTCCAGGCTGGTTTGGTCTGTGAGGTATTACCCTCTTGCTTAGAGGATGCAGAATTAGAGCCCGGTCCGTTCCTGAAATTACGAAAGGAACGAAAATTAGACTTATTCTTGGCTTTGAAAGGCCTATCTTGTGGGAGGGCGTGGCCCTTTCCCCCAGTGATGTCTGAGATAATCTCTTTCAATTCTGGCCCAAAGAGAGTTTTACCCTTGAAAGGGATATTAAGCAACTTTATCTTGGATGATACATCCGCTGACCAAGACTTTAGCCAAAGCGCTCTGCGCGCCACAATTGCAAACCCTGAATTTTTCGCCGCTAATCTAGCTATTTGCAAAGCGGCATCTAAAATAAAAGAGTTAGCCAACTTAAGTGCGTGAACTCTGTCCATAACCTCCTCATATGGAGTCTCTCTACTGAGCGACTTTTCTAGTTCCTCGAACCAGAACCACGCTGCTGTAGTGACAGGAACAATGCACGAAATGGGTTGAAGAAGGTAACCTTGCTGTACAAAAATCTTTTTAAGCAAACCCTCCAATTTTTTATCCATAGGATCTATGAAAGCACAATTATCCTCGATAGGAATAGTAGTACGCTTGTTTAGAGTAGAAACTGCCCCCTCGACCTTAGGGACTGTCTGCCATAAGTCCTTTCTGGGGTCGACCATAGGAAATAATTTCTTAAATATAGGAGGGGGAACAAAAGGTATGCCGGGCTTCTCCCATTCCTTATTCACTATGTCCGCCACCCGCTTGGGTATAGGAAAAGCGTCGGGGTGCACCGGAACCTCTAGGAACTTGTCCATCTTGCATAATTTTTCTGGAATGACCAGGTTGTCACAATCATCCAGAGTAGATAACACCTTCTTAAGCAGTGTGCGGAGATGTTCTAATTTAAATTTAAATGTCACAACATCAGGTTCAGCCTGTTGGGAAATTTTTCCTGAATCTGAAATTTCCCCATCTGACAAAACCTTCCTCATGGCCCCTTCAGATTGGTGTGAGGGTATGACAGAACAATTATCATCAGCGCCCTCCTGCTCTTCAGTGTTTAAAACAGAGCAATCGCGCTTTCTCTGATATGCAGGCATTTTGGATAAAATATTTGCTATGGAGTTATCCATTACAGCCGTCAATTGTTGCATGGTAATAAGCATTGGCGCGCTAGAAGTACTAGGGGCCTCCTGCGTGGGCAAAACTGGCGTAGACACAGAAGGAGATGATGTAGAACCATGTCTACTCCCTTCATCTGATGAATCATCTTGGGCAACTTCATTATCTGTGACAGTACTGTCCTTACTTTGTTTGGACGCCTTGGCACAATTATCACATAACTTAGAAGGGGTAGACACATTGACTTTCATACATATAGAACATAGCTTATCTGAAGGCACAGACATGTTAAACAGGCTTAAACTTGTCAGTAAAACACAAAAACCGTTTTAAAACCAAACCGTTACTGTCTCTTTAAATTTTAAACAGAGCATACTTTATTACTGAATATGTGAAAAAATATGAAGGAATTGTTCAAAATTTACCAAAATTTCACCACAGTGTCTTAAAGCATTAAAGGTATTGCACACCAATTTTCAGAGCTTTAACCCTTAAAATAACGAAACCGGAGCCGGTTACAGTTTTAACCCCTATACAGTCCCAGCTACAGCCTTTGCTGCAACTCTACCAAGCCCAGAGGGGAATACGATACCAAATGACGCCTTCTAGGAACTTTTCCAACTATTTTCAGGACCTCACACATGCATCTGCATGTCTTGCTCTAAACAACTGCGCAGTAATGGGCGAAAATGAGGCTCAGCCTACAACTGGGAAGGCCCTTCCTGACTGGAAAAGGTGTCTAACATAGTGCCTGACGTTAAAAAGCGTTCCCCAAGTTTATAAGTGTGAAATACCAGTATAAACATGTATAAAATGCCCAAATAAAGCAATCGATTTTGCTCATAAAAGTGTCTACCAGTTTTATAGTCCATATTAAGCCATTTATTCTGCTTGAGACTAAGAAAATGGCTTACCGGTCCCCATGAGGGGAAATGACAGCCTTCCAGCATTACACAGTCTTGTTAGAAATATGGCTAGTCATACCTTAAGCAGAAAAGTCTGCTAACTGTTTCCCCCAACTGAAGTTACTTCATCTCAACAGTCCTATGTGGAAACAGCAAAGGATTTTAGTTACTGTCTGCTAAAATCATCTTCCTCTCACAAACAGAATTCTTCATCTCTTTCTGTTTCAGAGTAAATAGTACATACCAGCACTATTTTAAAATAACAAACTCTTGATAGTAGAATAAAAAACTACAACTAAACACCACATACTCTTAACCATCTCCGTGGAGATGTTGCCTGTGCAACGGCAAAGAGAATGACTAGGGTGGGCGGAGCCTAGGAGGGACTATATGGCCAGCTTTGCTGGGACTCTTTGCCATTTCCTGTTGGGGAAGAGATATTCCCACAAGTAAGGATGACGCCGTGGACCGGACACACCAATGTTGGAGAAATACAATTTACCATTCAGCTTTTTACTGTTGTGCTGTGAATTATAAACTTTGTATACAAAATTTATACCAGCATAATAAAGTATGCATCTTGTTACATGATTATCTACTATAAGACATTTCCAGGCATAGGCATCAGCGGAACTTTTTTCCCAGGGGAGGGTTGATAAAAAAAATGCCACAAGTACAATTAAGAGTTGCTTTATGTGTAAATGAGCCACACTTAATTTTAAATATTATGGCTCACTCCCTTCAAAATAGTGAATTTGGAGTCGATTTTTGGGTGTGAAAAGCACAATTCCAGGACATTTGCTCGCCCCTCCCCCGGTTCCACATTTTCAATTACCTCTATACACAACTGTACTGCAGTTTAAATTGTCTGCATCACAGTTTTATTTATGTGTGTGTTTTGCTCTTAGTTAAGCATTTTATTTTATTGCTATATAAAGTCCCATCATATTACACACCTCTCTAACTTTAAAGGGACAGTTTACTAAAGAAAAAATACCCCCTTAAATTTGTTCCCAATGATCCACTTTACCTGCTGGATTGTATTAAATTGTTTACAAGTATTTCCTTTACCCTTATATTGGCATTTTAAATCATTGAATTAGCCTGTGGTATCCCCACCTATTCTGAAAGTTTTTGGCCTTAGGGCCAAGCTATAAATAAACTGTGTAAACACAGCCAGCAGAAGGAATTATACTCTCAGTGGAGTATAGAAGAGATAAGGTAATACAATATTAATTTTCTATTGTTCTCTCCAAGTATTGGTCTTTGGTTTACTGACAGATATAAGATAAAGAAGCAGGTATATGTACACAATGTGATAAAGTAATGAGATCTGGTTATACCTACAAGCTCAACCCATTTTATTACGTTGTGGCTTCAAAACACAAACCCAGTTAATTCATATACACAAATAAACCTTAAAAAGCAAATTTCATACATTTTATACTCTGCAACTGGTAAAAAAGTACGGTAATTGGCAACACATTAAGGGAAACACAATTTTACAGTATACTGTCCCTTTGAGTATAAAATTGCAAAGTACAATATTCAAAGACAATAATTATTAATTTTCTATTGTGTACATGACAAAATCTATTGGAAACGGTTTTAAAGCTTTAACTTGTTTGAAATTTCTTATTAGATTTGGGACAACATATATAACTAAACAAAATAACATCAGTGTCATAATTTGGTAAAGAGTTGAGTAATATATCCACAATATCTTTGTAAAGATTAGATACCTAAGATATTTTATTGTTTTTGCTGATTATTTGCTATTGTAGAAGAAAATATATTTTATGTTGTACTGTTTAATGTGGATGTTAACGTAAAAAAATATCTAGAAAAATTGCAAACTACTATGAAATATCTCAGCAGGGTAGGTACTTAATTGTGTGTGTTTGTAGAACAGCAGATATAGAAATAAGCTATGATTAGATACTTTGGGGCCGATTTATCAATGTCTGGCAGAAATGATCCTCTGTAGCGGATCATGCCTGCCAGACATTGCTTAATGCATTTAACATTGCACATAATGCCGCCCCCTGCAGATTTGCTAGCAGGGTGTGTCAATCAACCCGATTGTACACGATCGGGCAGATTGATGTCCTACGTCTCAGAGGAGGCGTATGAGTTAAAGGGACACTGAACCCAATTTTTTTCTTTTGTGATTCAGATTGAGCATGCAATTTTAAGCAGCTTTCTAATTTACTCCTATTATCAATTTTTCTTTGTTCTCTTGCTATCTTTATTTGAAAAAGAGGGCATCAGGTTTTTTTTTGGTTTAGAACTCTGGACAGCACTTTATTGGTGGATGAATTTATCCACCAATCAGCAAGAACAACCAAGGTTGTTCACCAAAAATGGGCTGGCATCTAAAGTTACATTCTTGCATTTTAAATAAAGATACCAAGAGAATGAAGAAAATTTGATAATAGGAGTAAATTAGAAAGTTGCTTAAAATGTCATGCTCTATCTGAATCACGAAAGAAATTTGGGTTCAGTGTCCCTTTAAGGAGCAGCGGTCTTAAGACCGCGGCTTCTTAACACCTGTTTGCATTGGGACCGGTTGACGGTTTGTTAAATCGGCCCCTGAGAGTGTAAATATTTGTAGGGTTGTAGAGTGGAAAGCGTACAGTTAGATGTGTATAGTATAAATTGTATGGCTAGTTTACTGGTTGGGTTTTTGTAAAAAGCATAGTTAATAGCTGAATTGGTATTTGGGTAGTTATTAAGTTCAGGTTGTTGAGTATTATTTGGATTCTATATTAAGAGGTTAGTGGTTGAATTTGGGGAAAGTTAGGGCAGGGTATATGCATAGTAGGGTTGTTCAATTTTTATTTTTAAGAGACCGAAACAGACCTAATAGTGAAAAAAAAGTCTGGCCGGCCTCTAGATATGAAAGATAAACATTAGAGAACCCTGGGGTAGAGCAATTGATTTAAGTTACATTAAGAGTTATGTTTATGCAAGAATATAGCTATGGCACAATTTGGGAAGTATGTTTGAGGCAGACAGAGCAATATTTAGGTTGAGTTATAATTTGGATTATTATAGCCTTGATGTATAAATAGTCAAGATTTTATGAAAGACAGGAGGCAAATATTTTGCATCAAATCTTTACTGAAAACCAAACAGCAGCAAAGAAAACTGAACAGAACATTTGCATAAAAGTTGTAACAGTACAGCACCAATCAGCACACAGATAGTGTATAATAGTCCCAATAGATCTTAATAACTTCCTCTTTTCTTTGAGATGAAGACACAGGAACTAAAGAACCGGACCAATCAACGATCAACCACAAATAACAGCCGAAGAGGGAAGCCATGGAAAAGCCTCATCAAGATGATTATACTGAAAGATAAAAGAGAAAAAACAAAATGTATGCTTACCTGATAAATAACTTTCTCTTACGGTGTATCCAGTCCACGGATTCATCCTTACTTGTGGGATATTCTCATTCCCTACAGGAAGTGGCAAAGAGAGCACACAGCAGAGCTGTCCATATAGCTCCCCCTCAGGCTCCGCCCCCCCAGTCATTCGACCGACGGTTAGGAGAGAAAGGAGAAACCATAGGGTGCAGTGGTGACTAGTTTTACAAAAATAAATTTGAACCTGACTTAATTGCCAGGGCGGGCCGTGGACTGGATACACCGTAAGAGAAAGTAATTTATCAGGTAAGCATAAATTCTGTTTTCTCTTACATGGTGTATCCAGTCCACGGATTCATCCTTACTTGTGGGATACCAATACCAAAGCTTTAGGACACGGATGAAGGGAGGGAACAAGTCAGGTAACCTAAACGGAAGGCACCACTGCTTGCAAAACCTTTCTCCCAAATATAGCCTCCGAAGAAGCAAAAGTATCTGTTCAACAGAAGCCTCATTCTTGAATGCCCATGTGGAAGCCACAGCTCTGGTGGAATGAGCTGTAATTCATTCAGGAGGCTGCTGTCCAGCAGTCTCATAAGCCAATCGGATGATGCTTTTCAGCCAGAAGGAAAGAGAGGTAGCAGTCGCTTTCTGACCTCTCCTCTTACCAGAATAGACAACAAACAAGGATGATGTTTGTCTGAAATCTTTAGTTGCTTTTAAATAGAATTTTAAAACACGAACCGCATCAAGATTGTGTAATAGTCGTTCCTTCTTAGAAACTGGATTAGAACACAGAGAAGGAACAATGATTTCCTGGTTAATATTCTTATTAGAAAACAACTTTCGGAAGAAATTCAGGTTTGGTACGCAAAACAACCTTATCTGCATGGAACACCAGATAAGGTGAATTAAACTGCAAAGCAGACAATTCTGAAACTCTTGGAGCAGAAGAAATAGCTACCAAAAACAAAACCTTCCAAGATAATATCTTAATATCTATGGAATGTAAAGGTTCAAACGGAACCCCTTGAAGAACTGAAAGAACTAAATTAAGACTCCATGGAGGAGCCACAGGTTTATAGACAGGCTTAATTCTGACTAAAGCCTGTGCAAACGCTTGAACGTCAGGTACTGCTGCCAGACGCTTGTGTAACAGGATAGACAGAGCAGATATCTGTCCCTTTAAGGAACTAGCAGATAAATCTTTCTCCAATCCTTCTTGGAGAAAAGACAATATCCTGGGAATCCTAATCTTACTCCACGAGTAACCCTTGGATTCACACCAACAAAGATATTTCCGCCATATCTTATGGTAAATCTTCCTGGTGACAGGCTTTCTAGCCTGGATCATAGTATCTATAACCGATTCATAGAATTAAGCGTTCAATCTCCAAGCAGTCAGTTGTAGAGAAACTAGATTTGGATGCTTGAATGGACCTTGAATTAGAAGATCCTGCCTCGATGGCAGTGTCCAAGGTGGAACAGATGACATGTCCACTAGGTCTGCATACCAAGTCCTGCGTGGCCACGCAGGCGCAATCAGAATTACCGAAGCCTTCTCCTGTTTGATTCTGGCTACCAGCCGAGGGAGAAGGGGAAACGGTGGAAAGACATAAGCCAGATTGAAGGACCAAGGCGCTACTAGAGCATCTATCAGTGCCGCCTTGGGGTCCCTGGACCTGGATCCGTAAAGAGGAAGTTTGGTGTTCTGACGGGACGCCATCAGATCCAATTCTGGAATGCCCCATAGCTGGGTCAGCTGAGCAAAAACCTCCGGGTGGAGTTCCCACTCCCCCGGGTGAAAAGTCTGGCAACTTAGAAAATCCGCCTCCCAGTTGTCTACTCCTGGGATGTGAATGGCAGATAGGTGGCAGGAGTGATCCTCTGCCCATTTGATGATCTTGGTTACTTCCTTCATCGCTAGGGAGCTCTTTGTTCCTCCCTGATGATTGATGTACGCTACAGTCGTGATGTTGTCCGACTGAAATCTGATGAATTTGGCCGCCGCTAATTGAGGCCATACTTGGAGCGTGTTGAATATCGCTCTCAGTTCCAAAATGTTTATCGAAGAAGAGACTCTTCCCGAGACCATAGGCCCTGAGCTTTCAGTGGGCCCCAGACCGCGCCCCAGCCTAACAGGCTTGCGTCGTCGTTACAATGATCCACTCTGGTCTGCGGAAGCACATTCCCTGAGACAGGTGATCCTGAGACAACCACCAGAGAAGAGAATCTCTGGTTTTCTGGTCCAGTTGGATTTGAGGAGGCAAATCTGCATAATCCCCATTCCACTGTTTGAGCATGCACAGTTGCAGTGGTCTGAGATGAATTCGGGCAAAAAGGACCACGTCCATTGCCGCAACCATTAATCCGATTACCTCCATGCACTGCGCTACCGAAGGCCGAGGAATGGAATGAAGAACTCGGCAAGTAGCTAAAAGCTTTAACTTCCTGACCTCCGTCAGAAATATTTTCATTTCTACCGAGTCTATTAGTGTTCCCAGGAAGGGAACCCTTGTGAGCGGGGACAGAGAACTTTTTTCGACGTTCACCTTCCACCCGTGAGACCTTAGAAAGGCCAGAACAATGTCCGTATGAGCCTTGGCTCTGTGAAAAGACGACGCCTGTATTAAGATGTCGTCTAGGTAAGGTGCTACTGCAATGCCCTGCGGTCTTAGTACCGCTAGGAGGGACCCTAGCACCTTTGTAAAAATTCTGGGAACAGTGGCCAACCCGAAAGGAAGGGCCACAAACTGGTAATGCTTGTCCAGAAAGGCAAACCTTAGGAACTGATGGTGATCTTTGTGGATAGGAATATGTAGGTACGCATCCTTTAGATCCACGGTGGTCATATATTGACCTTCCTGGATCATTTGCAAAATTGTCCGAATGGTTTCCATGATGGAACTCTGAGGAATTTGTTTAGAATTTTAGTTCCTTCCTTTTTGGGAACCACAACCAGGTTTGAGTAAAAACCCAGTCCTCATTCTGTAATTGGGACTGGATATATCACTCCCATCTTGAGTAGATTTTCTACACAGCGTAAGAACGCCTCTTTCTTTGTTATGTCTGTAGGGTGGAAAAGTGGAACCTTCCCCTTGGAGGGGAGTCCTTGAATTCTAGAAGATATCCCTGAGCAACTATCTCTAATGCCCAGGGATCGGGAACATCTCTTGCCCAAGCCTGAGCAAAGAGAGAGAGTCTGCCCCCTACCAGATCCGGTCCCAGATCGGGGGCTACCCCTTCATGCTGTCTTAGTAGCAGCTGCAGGCTTCTTGGCCTGTTTACCCTTGTTCCAGCCCTGCAAAGGTTTCCAGGTTGCCTTGGGCTGTGAAGAGTTACCCTCTTGCTTTGCGGTCGCAGAGGTTGAAGCAGGACCGCTCCTGAAGTTGCGAAAGGAACGAAAATTAGCCTTGTTTTTAGCCTTAAAAGGCCTATCTTGCGTGAGGGCATGGCCCTTTCCCCCAGTGATATCCGAAATAATCTTTCAACTCGGGCCTTCGAAAAGGGTCTTTCCCTTGAAAGGAATATTCAGTAACTTTGTCTTAGATGACACATCCGCCGACCATGATTTAAGCCAAAGCGCTCTGCGCGCCATGATGGCAAAACCAGAATTTTTCGCCGCTAACTTAGCTAATTGAAAAGCGGCATCTGTGATAAAAGAATTAGCCAGCTTTAGCGCCTTAATTCTATCCATAATTTAGTCATATGAGGTCTCCGTCTGGAGCGACTCCTCCAGCTCCTCAAACCAGAAAGCCGCTGCAGTAGTTACAGGAATAATGCAGGCAATAGGCTGGAGAAGGAAACCTTGTTGCACAAATATTTTCTTTAGTAAACCTTCCAATTTTTTATCCATAGGATCTTTGAACGCACAACTGTCTTCAATTGGTATGGTTGTGCGCTTGGCTAGTGTTGAAACTTCCCCCTCTACCTTAGGGACCGTCTGCCATGCGTCCCGCCTGGGATCAATAATGGGGAACATTTTCTTAAAGATAGGGGGGGGAACAAAGGGTACACCTGGTCTCTCCCACTCCCTATCCACAATATCTGCCACCCTCTTCGGGATCGGAAAACGCATCAGTGTATACAGGGACTTCTAGAAACTTGTCCATTTTACACAATTTTTCTGGGACCACCATGGGGTCACAATCATCCAGCGTAGCTAAAACCTCCTTAAGCAGTATGCGGAGGTGTTCCAGCTTAAATTTAAACGCTAAGGAATCTGATTCTGCCCGCTGAGAAACTTTTCCTGTGTCAGAAATTTCTCCCTCAGACAGTACATCCCTCACTGCCACTTCAGAGTGTTGTGAGGGTACAACAGATAAATCATCCAAAACTTCTGATTGCTCATCCTCTGTTCTTAAAACTGAGCTATCACGCTTTTTAGGAAAAACTGGCAGTTTGGATAGAAATGACGCAAGGGAATTATCCATGACTGCTGCTAATTGTTGTAAGGTAATAGGGGCCAATACGCTAGAGGTACTAGGCATCGCTTGCGCGGGCGTAACTGGTGTCGACACATGGGGAGAGGAAGGAGGACTATCCTCGTTACCTTCCGTTAAAGAATCAACTTGGGCTACATTTTTAAGTGTCACTTCATGGTCTTTAAAATGTTTAGATACCTTAGCACACTTTAAACACAAATGTAAAGGGGGTACCGCCATGGCTATTAAACACATAGAACAAGGTCTATCAGTAGGCTCAGACATGTTAAACAGACTTAGACAGCACTCAAATACAGTAAAATACAATTTTTGAAAAAACGGTACTGTGCCTTTAAATAATAAAAAGCGCACACTTTTTTACTAAATCTCCAAAAATCATCCAATCTTTATGAAATTTTCACCATATGATCCTAATGCTTTGAAATGATTGCACAGCAAATTTCAAGTCAATTAACCCCTTACTGCTCAAACCGGAGCAAATTAAAGGGCCACTGTAAGTAAATATTTTCTATGCCTGTTACTAACTAACTACCCCAAATACGCTTTTTATCAATAGCATTTCATTAACATATCTCTACCGTATATCAGAAATCTTGTCTGCAAATTTAATTGTTTTCCAAACCCACTCCTTGGGTATTCTTTGCTCTGTACCAATCCGTTTACAATACCTAGGTTTCAAAATGGCGCTTTAAACACAATTTCATTGGTTTAAGTATTTTGAACACACAGTGCTGAAAATAGTGGGCAGGATAACGTGACATCATCGGGGAATAAAAGATATAACTTTTATAACGTTATGAAACTTCGTTTGAGAAAATATAGTTCAGTAAGTTTTAATTAATGTTTATTAACTTTAATATGTTAGTTGTTTAGCTTAAAAATTATAACAGAAAGTAATCCTTTAAAGCTGGCAACCGGTTAGTAAAACTATAGCACCATGCCACAGCCTCTGCTGTGGCCCTACCTTCCTTGGGGATTAGTTTTAATCGAAAATAAGCCTCTCTGAAGTCCTCAAGTAATCTCTGGACTCTTCACATGGAGCTGCATGAAGCTGTCTGTAAAATCAACTGCGCAACTAAGGCGCAAATTTCAGGCCCTCTTCACTCTGGGGATGTGGGGCCTTCCCAAACCAAAATAGGTGTCTAAATAGATGCCATGCGGAATAAACCCCAAAAAAAGTGTTTCAAATGTAATAAATATCAGATTTTTGTAAAAAAAATAATCGATTGCCCCTTAACAGTGTCCACCAGTGTTTGAGCCCTTTCAAATAAGCCTTCCTTCTATACTAAGTCTCAGAATATGGCTTACCTTTCCCACATGGGGATTCTTGTCAGTCTTCTAGCATTACTAAGTCTTGACTAGAAAAAATGACTGAAACATACCTCAAAGCAGTTAAGTCTGCAAACTGTTCCCCCTAACTGAAGTTTTCTGATGCTCAACAGTCCTGTGTGGGAACAGCAGTGGATTTTAGTTACAACATGCTAAAATCATTTTCCTCTCAGCAGAAATCTTCATCACTTTCTGCCACAGAGTAAATAGTACAAACCGGCACTATTTTAAAATAACAAACTTTTGATTGAAGAAATAAAAACTACAAATCTAACACCACATTCACTTTACCCTCCCGTGGAGATGTTACTTGTTAGAGCGGCAAAGAGAATGACTGGGGGGCGGAGCCTGATGGGGAGCTATATGGACAGCTCTGCTGTGTGCTCTCTTTGCCACTTCCTGTAGGGAATGAGAATATCCCACAAGTAAGGATGAATCCGTGGACTGGATACACCATGTAAGAGAAATACAAATAGCCACTGTTCCCTATGTTAAACCTTCAAACATGCAAGAAACACACAAAAGAGTAAACCCCCCCCATTTTTTTCTTTAGGGAGGGGAGTGAAAGGGAAGGGAAAATATTTGCCTCCTGTCTTTAATAAAATCTAGATTATTTATACACCAAGGCTATAATAATCCGAATTTTATAGCAAGACAGGAGGCTTCATATTTTGCATTTTTAACGCACAGAAGTAAAAACATTAGCTGCATGAGGAATAGGTTTAAAATAAGAACAAGAAAAAGTAGAAGCCGAAGACCAGTCTGCAACCTTGAGCGAGAAGGAGAGGTTCTACCCAAATATTCTTTAAGGCAAAGAGCCACACAAAGATTAGGGTCCTCTGGGAAATAATTATAAAAAATGGACGCTTTTGGTACGCCGAGAGACTACAAAAGAGGCACCCTCCAGAAAAAGGAGAGATCTTCCATGTCTAAAGCATGAATGTCCAAGATTCTCCGAAAGGAGACAAGGCATAAAAGCATGGCCAATTTAGCGGACAGTTGTTTCAGGGAGAGAGCCTCATTACTAGGCCAGGACCTGAGAAAATTTAGGACCGAAGAAACGTCCCAGAGTTGAGAATATCGAGGCAAGGGAGGACATTTCAAACGAATGGCCTTCAGAATGCGACACACCAACGGGTGCTTGCCCATGGGACTAGCATCAATCTGCAAGTGTTCTGCAGATATGGCTGACCGAACTACGTTGATAGAGCGATAAGCTTTCCCTTGACAGAAAAGTTCAGTCAAGAAATTCACAATAAAATTAGGAGAAGCTGAAAAGGGATCAGCTTGCCTTCTATCGCACCAACGAACCCATGACGACCAAGCTGAAGAATAACATTTTCTTTTACCTGGGGCCCAAGACTCTCTGAGAAGTAGCTGAGCATCTCTAGAAAGGCCCTCGGAAGCCCAGGATCCCCTGAAATCTGCCAAGCCAACAGAGGGAGATGCTCCTGAAGAATTAATGGGTGAGGGAGACCTCTCGGGTCTGACAGAATGTCCAGGATCTGGGAAAACAGGAGTGGAGGGGCAACGGTCATCTCCAAAAGGAGTGGAAACCAGGGTTTCATTGACCAAAAGGGGTGACAAGAGCCAGGCAACATCTGGTTTTACGGACCATCCAAAGGGTTCTCAGAATGAGGGCAAAAGGAGGAAAGGCATAAGCCCCGTGAGAGGCCATGGTTGAAGGAATGCATCTGTGGCTTTGCTCTCTGGGTCTAGGAGGGAGCTAAGGTACCAGGGAAGTTGATGGTTGGTATAACAGGCAAACAGGGCCAGGAAAAAGGGACTGAATATTTTCTGGATAGATAGAAAAACAGGGCGAAAAAGTCGAAAATCGCTGGAATCCCTCCAGAACCAGTCGTGATACCAGGAATGTATTGTGGTATCACGACTGGATGCCACCTGGAGAGATATGTTGTGGGAAACACAGAACCGAAAGAGGTCGGAGGTCAAATCCGAGAGGGGCATGGACTTGGTGCCGCCCAGACAGTTGATGTATTGAACGGCTGAGATGTCCATCCGAAGAAGGATGCAACAATCTGTAAGATGTTTTGAAAAACATCGGATCACAGAAGATCATGCTAGTAGCTCTAAACCGTTGATGTGGAGAGAACTTTCTAGAGAGGTCCAAGAACCTCCGGAAGCCAGATCCCCATCCCAGGAGACTGGCATCCAAGGATAGAACAGAATCCGGACCGGAGCCAAAGATAGCTTTGGCGTTCAATGATTCCATGTGGAGCAACCACCAGGACATTTCCGCCCTCACTTCGTTTGTCAGGAATATCCTCTGTTGGTAAGACCTGGATTCCTGGAAAGACCGAATCTTCAGGCGTTGCATAGCCCGGTAGTGAAGCGGAGCAGGAAAGATCGCCTGAATGGCAGATGACAAGAGACAAAGATCGCCTGAATGGAAGATGACAAGAGACCAATGATCCTGGACAGTTGTCTGATGGAAACCATGGGGGCAGAAAGGGCTCCTTGAATCTGCAATTTTATTCTGTCTATTTTGTCTTGAGGGAGGAGCAGGAGGCCCGAAGTGGAGTCTATGCAGAAGCCTAGAAATTCCACTTGCTGTGCAGGTGACAGGGATGACTTCTCTAAATTTACGATGAAACCTAAACCTTGAAGGAGGTATAGGGTGTTGTCTAGGTGATGTCTGAGAGTCGTCGTGTCCTCTGCCATGAGGAGAAAGTCGTCAAGGTATATAATAAGGTGAATACCTCGATTTCTAAAGACCAAGGGGCAGAACTGAGACCGAACGGAAGGCACGTAAACTGCCATGTTTGATTCGCCCAGATGAATCTGAGGAATTTCCGATGATGTTGGGAAATTGGCACTGTGAGATATGCGTCGGTCAGATCCAGATGGACCAGCCAATCCGATACGAAGAAGATCTCTCAGCATGTGAATACCTTCCATTTTCAAATGGCGGTATGTCACAAAGTAATTGAGATCTCGAAGATTGATGATGGGTCAAAAACCACCTGTCTTCTTGAACAGAAAAAGGTTGCTGATAAAACCTAGGTCTGAAGAAAGGACCTGTTCTATGGCACCTTTGCGTCTGAGGGAAAACACCTCTGTTTGAACCAGAGAGGAGGTTTATTTTGACCAGACAATGGTATTTGGGGGAGAGACCTGGAAAGGAGGACAAATGAAGTCTATTTCGAAACCTCAAATCGTTTGGGAGATCCAGGGATCTTGCGAGATTAAGTCCCACTGGTGGGAAAAATTAGAGAGTCTGTCCGCAAATAGAAAGGGGGAAGAGGGAGGGGGAGGCAGGGTACTCACTCTGGGGGGCAGCTGGACCTGCTGGCAAGGCGATTCTGGGGGATCTTGATCTGGCTGCTTGGGAGCGAGGAGGGAAGAGAATCCGAGGGTGAGAGGGGTACTACTGGAATCCCAGCATTTGGTGGTGGTGTTGCTGGTGTGCCAGAAATTGTTGGCGGCCGGGGAGACGACCCCTGAATCTTCCAGCCCTGACAAAAACCAGAGTGGGGTTAAAGACTCTTCTTAGGGAGGATTGGATTTTCTCAATGAAGGTGAAAGTGGAGACATATTGTCTCATAATTTGTAAAAAAGGGTCTCCAAAAAAAAATCCTTTGGCTGATGAGCCCGCTTCTTCTACTGCTAGAACTGCTAAGCGTGGGTTAATACGCAGCAGTGCAGATCTCCTGCACTCACTGGAAAGGGCTAAATTTGCATTGCCCAAAAAGCAAAAGGTGCAAAAGGCCCATTCTCATATAGAGAAGGGATCCAAGGAAGAGCCAGAGAGAAGGGCTTCATCAGTGAGATGCAGAATCTGAGCCAGAGGGCAAAAAAATATCCAGTAATTTGTTCTGCACCCCTCTGAGGGCCTTATCCATGCCCTTCCTTGAATCGTTACCCTTTCTGGTAAAAAATATGACTAATTTGGCATCAAACTCAGGGGTCACAGATTCTCTACCGGGTAGAGAGGGTCTGCGACATTCAGCCCTGAGCTTGTTGCAAACTTTGCGATCCAAGGATTTGCGAAGACGCCTTTGCAGGAATCGGGAAAGGTGAGGAGCCAGAGACCATTCAGAGGATCTAGGATGCTTTATTTGTTTGGGGCTAAAGATCGGATTAGCCGAAGGATCCACTAAATCTTCTTCTACCTCCTCATGCTTTGCCGATGGATTCGGCACGTTGGAATGCGAAACAGAGTGAAGGACCTCTTGATCAGATTGTTCATCCTCTTCCCATGCCAAGTCATCCAAATAAAATTTGTTTTGATCAAAATGATCAGAGTCTGAACTCTGATGCCCCTCTTGTAAAACCCTGGGGGTAGAGGGTTGTTTTGCCCTGTTGTTTCTATCACCCTTATGTGAAATGCCCAGGGGAGGGGCTTGAGGCCTATGGGCCCGGAGCTTCACCCTTATGAGGGGATGAGCGAGACTGAGCTTTTCAATGTCTCTTGCGTCTGGGAGGTTCAGATTCTGAGGAATCAGATGAGATCGCTCTGAAGTGGGAAGTAATAGCCTTAGAATCTGACTCAGAGGGAGTGGGGTTATTTTGTTTTAAGGCATCTGCAATAGCAGAATTAATGTAGTTAAACAGGTCTTTGGAAGACGCAAGGGATGTCTCTAAAGGTTGAGAGACGCTAGGAGCGGAATGAGAGTCTTCTTGGGACTGCATAGTTATATCTAAAATAAAGGAAAGAAAATAAACTTCAAAATGTATTTATATGTCTGTTTATAATATGTATATGCATATACACATATATACACCTAGTATATACGTTAAATATAAGAGTAGAAGGAATATATCAAATAAGGGAATATATAGGATTTATGAAGAGAGAAATTATATGTGACCTGCTGTCTGGACGCAGCAAAGAAAAGAGGAAGTTACTAAGATGTGTTGGGACTAATATACACTATCTATGTGCTGATTGGTGCTGTACTTTTGCAACTGTTATGCAAATTTTCTGTTCAGTTTTCTTTGCTGCTGTTTGGTTTTCAGTAAAGATTTGATGTTAGGTATTGCGTCATCTGAACAGGATAGGAACAAATTGGAGCAATGGTAAAACAAAATTTATGCTTACCTGATAAATGTATTTCTCTTGTGGTGTATCCAGTCCACGGATCATCCATTACTTGTGGGATATTCTCCTTCCCAACAGGAAGCTGCAAGAGGATCACCCACAGCAGAGCTGTCTATATAGCTCCTCCCCTAACTGTCACTACCAGTCATTCGACCGAAGACAAGCAAGAGAAAGGAGAAACTATAGGGTGCAGTGGTGACTGTAGTTTAAAAATAAAAAACACCTGCCTTAAAATGACAGGGCGGGCCGTGGACTGGATACACCACAAGAGAAATAAATTTATCAGGTAAGCATAAATTTTGTTTTCTCTTGTAAGGTGTATCCAGTCCACGGATCATCCATTACTTGTGGGATACCAATACCAAAGCTATAGGACATGGATGAAGGGAGGGACAAGGCAGGCGCTTAAACTGAAGGCACCACTGCCTGCAAGACCTTTCTCCCAAAAATAGCCTCCGAAGAAGCAAAAGTATCAAATTTATAGAATTTTGAAAAAGTATGAAGCGAAGACCAAGTCGCCGCCTTACAAATCTGTTCAACAGAAGCCTCATTTTTAAAAGCCCATGTGGAAGCTACTGCTCTAGTAGAATGAGCTGTAATCCTTTCAGGAGGCTGCTGGCCAGCAGTCTCATAAGCTAAGCGTATTATACTCCTTAGCCAAAAAGAAAGAGAGGTTGCCGAAGCCTTTTGGCCTCTCCTCTGTCCAGAGTAGACAACAAACAATGCAGATGTTTGACGAAAATCTTTAGTAGCTTGTAAATAAAACTTTAAAGCACGAACCACGTCAAGATTGTGTAAAAGACGTTCCTTCTTTGAAGTAGGATTAGGACACAGTGACGGTACAACAATCTCCTGATTGATATTTTTATTAGATACCACCTTAGGTAGAAAACCAGGTTTGGTACGTAACACTACCTTATCTGCATGAAAAATGAGATAAGGGGAATCACATTGTAAAGCAGATAACTCCGAAACTCTTCGAGCCGAGGAGATAGCTACTAAAAACAGAACCTTCCAAGATAAGAGCTTAATATCTATGGAATGCAAAGGTTCAAACGGAACCCCTTGAAGAACCTTAAGAACTAAAATTTAAACTCCAAGGCAGAGCAACAGGTTTAAACACAGGCTTGATTCTGACTAAAGCCTGACAAAACGCCTGCACGTCTGGAACCTCAGCCAGACGTTTGTGCAAAAGAATAGACAGAGCAGAAATCTGTCCCTTTAAGGAACTAGCTGACAAACCCTTCTCCAATCCTTCTTGGAGAAAAGATAATATCCTAGGAATCCTGACCTTACTCCATGAGTAACCCTTGGATTCACACCAATGAAGATATTTACACCATATCTTATGATAGATTTTCCTGGTGACAGGCTTTCGTGCCTGTATTAAGGTATCAATGACCGACTCGGAGAAACCACGCTTTGATACAATCAAGCGTTCAATCTCCAAGCAGTCAGCCGCAGAGAAATTAGATTTGGATGGTTGAAAGGACCCTGAAGTAGAAGGTCCTGTCTCAGAGGCAGAGTCCATGGTGGAAAAGATGACATGTCCACCAGATCTGCATACCAAGTCCTGCGTGGCCACGCAGGTGCTATCAAAATTACTGATGCTCTCTCCTGCTTGATCTTGGCAATCAGACAAGGGAGCAGAGGAAACGGTGGAAACACATAAGCCAGGTTGAAGGACCAAGGTGCTGCTAGAGCATCTATCAACGCTGCCTTGGGATCCCTGGACCTGGATCCGTAACAAGGAAGCTTGGCGTTCTGGCGAGACACCATGAGATCCAGTTCTGGTTTGCCCCAACGTTGAATCAACTGTGCAAACACCTCCGGATGGAGCTCCCACTCCCCCGGATGAAAAGTCTGTTGACTTAGAAAATCTGCCTCCCAGTTCTCTACTCCTGGGATATGGATAGCTGATAGATGGCAAGAGTGAATCTCTGCCCATCGAATTATCTTTGAAACCTCCAACATCGCTAGGGAACTCCTTGTTCCCCCTTGATGGTTGATGTAAGCTACAGTCGTGATGTTGTCTGACTGAAATCTGATGAACCTCACTGCCGCTAGCTGAGGCCAAGCCTGAAGAGCATTGAATATCGCTCTTAGTTCCAGAATGTTGACCCCTGAGCCTTCAGAGAGTTCCAGACTGCACCCCAGCCCAAAAGGCTGGCATCTGTTGTTACTATTGTCCAATCTGGCCTGCGGAAGGTCATACCTTTGGACAGATGGACCCGAGATAGCCACCAGAGAAGAGAATCCCTGGTCTCTTGATCCAGATTTAGTAGAGGGGACAAATCTGTGTAATCCCCATTCCACTGACTGAGCATGCAGAGTTGCAGCGGTCTGAGATGTAGGCGGGCAAACGGAACTATGTCCATTGCTGCTACCATTAAGCCGATTACTTCCATACACTGAGCCACTGAAGGGCGAGAAGTATAATAAAGAACACGGCAGGAATTTAGAAGTTTTGACAACCTGTCCTCTGTCAGGTAAATCCTCATTTCTACAGAATCTATCAGAGTTCCCAGGAAGGAAACTCTTGTGAGAGGGGATAGAGAACTCTTTTTTTTCGTTCACTTTCCATCCATGAGACCTCAGGAATGCCAGAACAATGTCCGTATGGGACTTGGCAATTTGGAAATTCGACGCCTGTATCAGAATGTCATCTAAGTAAGGGGCTACTGCTATGCCCCGCGGCCTTAGGACCGCCAGAAGTGACCCCAGAACCTTCGTAAAGATTCTTGGCTAACCCAAAGGGAAGAGCCACAAACTGGTAATGCCTGTCTAGGAAGGCGAACCTGAGAAACCGATGATGATCTTTGTGTATCGGAATGTGAAGATAAGCATCCTTTAAGTCCACGGTAGTCATGTATTGACCCTCCTGGATCATAGGTAGGATGGTTCGAATAGTCTACATCTTGAAAGATGGGACCCTGAGAAATTTGTTTAGGATCTTGAGATCTAAGATTGGTCTGAAGGTTCCCTCTTTCTTGGGAACCACAAAGAGATTTGAATAGAAGCCTTGCCCTTGTCCCTCCTTTGGAACTGGGTGGATCACTCCCATAACTAGGAGGTCTTAAACACAATGTAAGAATGTCTCTCTCTTTATCTGGTCTGCAGATAATTGTGAGAGGTGAAATCTTCCTTTTGGGGAAGAAGCTTTGAAGTCCAGAAGATATCCCTGGGACACAATTTCCAACGCCCAGGGATCCTGGACATCTCTTGCCCAAACCTGGGCGAAGAGAGAAAGTCTGCCCCCTACTAGATCCGTTACCGGATCGGGGGCTGATCTTTCATGCTGTCTTAGAGGCAGCAGCAGGCTTCTTGGCCTGCTTACCTTTGTTCCAGGCCTGGTTAGGTCTCCAGACCGGCTTGGACTGGGCAAAATTTCCCTCTTGTTTTGTATTAGAGGAAGTTGATGCCGCGTTCGTCTTAAAGTTTCGAAAGGCACGAAAATTTGTTTGTTTGGTCCTTAATTTATTAGACCTATCCTGAGGAAGGGCATGACCTTTTCCTCCAGTAATATCAAAAATGATCTCCTTCAGTCCAGGCCCGAATAGGGTCTGCCCCTTGAAGGGAATGTTGAGAAGCTTAGACTTTGAAGTAACGTCAGCTGACCAGGATTTAAGCCATAGCGCCCTATGCGCCTGAAACCTGAGTTCTTAGCCGTTAGTTTGGTTAAATGAACAACGGCGTCAGAAACAAATGAATTGGCTAGCTTAAGCACTTTAAGCTTGTCAAGTATATCATCCAATGGGGTTTCTACCTGTGAGGCCTCTTCCAGAGACTCAAACCAGAAGGTCGCAGCAGCAGTGACCGGGGCAATGCATGCAAGAGACTGGAGAATAAAACCTTGTTGAATTAACATTTTCTTAAGGTAACCCTCTAACTTTTTATCCATTGGATCTAGGAAAGCACAACTGTCCTCAACGGGGATAGTTGTACGCTTAGCTAGGGTAGAAACTGCTCCCTCCACCTTAGGGACCGTTTGCCATAAGTCCCGTGTAGCGGCATCTATTGGAAACATTTTCTTAAAAATAGGAGGGGGAGAGAACGGTACACCTGGTCTATCCCATTCCTTAGCAATAATTTCTGAAAACCTTTTAGGTATTGGAAAAACATCAGTGTAAACAGGCACTGCATAGTATTTATCCAATCTACACAATTTCTCTGGCACTATAATGGTGTCACAGTCATCCAGAGTAGCTAAAACCTCCCTGAGCAACACACGGAGGTGTTCAAGCTTAAATTTAAATGTAGACATATCAGAATCAGGTTGAAGCATCTTCCCTGAGTCAGAAAAATCACCCACAGAAAGAAGCTCTCCTGCCTCAGCTTCTGCATATTGTGAGGGGATATCAGACATAGCTACTAAAGCGTCAGAGTGCTCTGTATTTTTTCTAGTCCCTGAGCTGTCTCGCTTTCCTTGTAACCCTGGTAGTTTGGACAATACCTCTGTAAGGGTATGATCCATAACTGCCGCCATGTCTTGTAAAGTAAACGCCATGGGCGCGCTAGATGTACTTGGCGCCTCTTGAGTGGGAGTCCCTTGAGCGGGAGTCAAAGGTTCTGACACGTGGGGCGAGTTAGTCGGCATAACTTCCCCCTTGTCAGTTTCCTCTGGTGATAAATCTTTTAAAGACAGAATATGATCTTTATAACTTAAAGTAAAATCAGTACATTTGGTACACATTCTAAGAGGGGTTCCACAATGGCTTCTAAACATAAAGAACAAGGAGTTTCCTCTATGTCAGACATGTTTAAACAGACTAGCAATGAGACCAGCAAGCTTGGAAAACACTTTGATAAATGTAAACAAGCAAAAAATAAAAACGGTACTGTGCCTTTAAGAGAAACAAATTTTGTCAGAAATTGAAAAACAGTGATAAAAAGCAGTAAATCTTACGAAATTTTTACAGTGTGTATAATAGACTAACAGAGCATTGCACCCACTTGCAAATGGATGATTAACCCCTTAGTTTCAAAACCGGATAAAAAAAACGATATAAACGTTTTTCAACAGTCACAACAAACTGCCACAGCTCTGCTGTGGCCCTATATAACGATTTTGAAAGGCACAAAAACTCCTCAGAGAGGTCCCAAGTGTGCAGGAGACTCCTTCAGGGAAACTGGATGTCTCAAGCTGCAAAATCTGATGCGCATTTAGGCGTGAAAATAGGCCCCTCCCACCCTGTATTCACAGTGAGAGGGCCTAACAAAACTAACCCTAGGCAAAATCTAGCCAGCCATGTGGAAAAAACTGGGCCCCAATAAAGTTTTATCACCAATATGTAAAAAAAACAAAAAACGTTTAAAACACTTCCAGCAAACGTTTTATTTTTCAGCAATGTGAGAAAGTAATAAGAATATTACCTTTTACAGCAAGCATGATACAAGTCGTTATTAAATCACTCTAATCAGGCTTACCTTAAATAACTCCGGTATTAACAGCATTTTCTAGCATATTCTTTCTCTAGAAAAATTTAAACTGCACATACCTCATAGCAGGAGACCCTGCACGCCATTCCCCCAGCTGAAGTTACCTCTCTCTTCAGTTATGTGTGAGAACAGCAATGGATCTTAGTTACAACCTGCTAAGATCATCAAAGACCACAGGCAGACTCTTCTTTTATTTTCTGCCTGAGGCTAAAATAGTACAACTCCGGTACCATTTGAAAATAACAAACTTTTTATTGAAGATAAACTAAATAAACACCACATCTCTCTAGCTACTTCCTTTTTTGTCGAGAGCTGCAAGAGAATGACTGGGAGTGGCAGTTAGGGGAGGAGCTATATAGACAGCTCTGCTGTGGGTGATCCTCTTGCAGCTTCCTGTTGGGAAGGAGAATATCCCACAAGTAATGGATGATCCGTGGACTGGATACACCTTACAAGAGAAATCTACTATATTGGTAATTATACAGGAGAGAGAAGAGATTAATTATCGGATGTAAATGCTAGAGAACCATTATTTTAAATCTTTTTCAGAAGTCATTCCCAATTAGGTTAATTCCAGCCCATAAAGAACAAAAACAGGTCAATGTTTTCAAGAGGCTCCTTAAAGGGACATGCAACCTAAAATTTTTATTTCATGATTTGGATAGAGCATGTGATTTGAAACAACTTTCCAATTTAATTCTATTATCTAATGTGTTTTGTTATCTTGGTATCCTTTGCTGAAAAGGATACGTAGGTAGGCTCAGGAGCTGCTGATTGGTTGCTGCAGATATATGTCTCACACAGTGCTCACATGAGAGAATGAAGACAATTAGATAATAGAAGTAAATTTGAAAGTTGTTTAAAATTCTATTCTCTATCTGAACAATGAAAGAAAAATGTTGTGTTTCATGTCCCTTTAAGGTGTAGTAAAATTGCTTGGACCTGTTTGACTCACCTGTGCATATTCATACCTAAACTCTGGCATGCTTGCAAGCCAACTGGAGCTGGATGCTTTACACAAGGTTGTTAAATCCTTTTAAATAAATAATTACATTTGATTTTTGTTTTTCCAATTTGCAGTGCTGAATTTTTTTAAGAAATACATTTGTCAAAATATATATATTTTTTATAATATAAACAAACTTAAAATTAGCCTCTCTCTAGCACAAAATCTAGTATTGTTAAGCTTGTATTACCGTTAGCAATCTACATATACTCACATATTTAGAAGCATATACATTGGATCTGCCCCAAAGAATAAGGAATGAAACATATGCAGAGCAAGTTCTTCCTCAGCTTCACTTGTTTTAATCGACCTCTCCAATCAGTAGAGGAAAAGGAGTGTGGAATCACAAGCAATATCATCAGCTTAAAGGGACACTGAACCCACATTTTTTCTTTCATTATTCAGATAGAGCGTGCAATTTTAAGCAACTTTCTAATTTACTCCTATTATCAATTTGTCTTCATTCTATTGCTATCTTTATTTGAAAAAACATAATTTATGTAAGAACTTACCTGATAAATTCATTTCTTTCATATTAGCAAGAGTCCATGAGCTAGTGACGTATGGGATATACATTCCTACCAGGAGGGGCAAAGTTTCCCAAACCTCAAAATGCCTATAAATACACCCCTCACCACACCCACAAATCAGTTTAACGAATAGCCAAGAAGTGGGGTGCGAAAGCATATAAAATAAGGAATTGGAATAGTTGTGCTTTATACAAAAAAATCATAACCACCAAAAATATCAGGTAAGTTCTTACATAAATTATGTTTTTCTTTCATGTAATTAGCAAGAGTCCATGAGCTAGTGACGTATGGGATAATGACTACCCAAGATGTGGATCTTTCCACGCAAGAGTCACTAGAGAGGGAGGGATAAAATAAAGACAGCCAATTCCTGCTGAAAATAATCCACACCCAAAATAAAGTTTAATGAAAACATAAGCAGAAGATTCAAACTGAAACCGCTGCCTGAAGTACTTTTCTACCAAAAACTGCTTCAGAAGAAGAAAACACATCAAAATGGTAGAATTTAGTAAAAGTATGCAAAGAGGACCAAGTTGCTGCTTTGCAAATCTGATCAACCGAAGCCTCATTCCTAAACGCCCAGGAAGTAGAAACTGACCTAGTAGAATGAGCTGTAATCCTTTGAGGCAGAGTTTTACCCGACTCGACATAAGCATGGTGAATTAAGGATTTCAACCAAGATGCCAAAGAAATGGCAGAAGCTTTCTGACCTTTCCTAGAACCGGAAAAGATGACAAATAGACTAGAAGTCTTACGGAAAGACTTAGTAGCCTCAACATAATATTTCAAAGCTCTAACAACATCCGAAGAATGCAACGATTTCTCCTTAGAATTCTTAGGATTAGGACATAATGAAGGAACCACAATTTCTCTACTAATATTGTTGGAATTCACAACCTTAGGTAAAAATTCAAAAGAAGTTCGCAACACCGCCTTATCCTGATGAAAAATCAGAAAAGGAGACTCACAAGAAAGAGCAGATAATTCAGAGACTCTTCTGGCAGAAGAGATGGCCAAAAGGAACAAAACTTTCCAAGAAAGTAATTTAATGTCCAATGAATGCATGGGTTCAAAAGGAGGAGCTTGAAGAGCCCTCAGAACCAAATTCAAACTCCAAGGAGGAGAAATTGACTTAATGACAGGTTTTATACGAACCAAAGCTTGTACAAAACAATGAATATCAGGAAGATTAGCAATCTTTCTGTGAAAAAGAACAGAAAGAGCAGAGATTTGTCCTTTCAAGGAACTTGCGGACAAACCTTTATCTAAACCATCCTGAAGAAACTGTAAAATTCTCGGAATTCTAAAAGAATGCCAGGAAAAATGATGAGAAAGACACCAAGAAATATAAGTCTTCCAGACTCTATAATATATCTCTCTAGATACAGATTTATGAGCCTGTAACATAGTATTAATCACAGAGTCAGAGAAACCTCTTTGACCAAGAATCAAGCGTTCAATCTCCATACCTTTAAATTTAAGGATTTGAGATCCTGATGGAAGAAAGCACCTTGTGACAGAAGGTCTGGTCTTAACGGAAGAGACCACGGCTGGCAAGAGGCCATCCGGACAAGATCCGCATACCAAAACCTGTGAGGCCATGCTGGAGCTACCAGCAGAACAAACGAGCATTCCTTCAGAATCTTGGAGATCACTCTTGGAAGAAGAACTAGAGGCGGAAAGATATAGGCAGGATGATACTTCCAAGGAAGTGATAATGCATCCACTGCCTCCGCCTGAGGATCCCGGGATCTGGACAGATACCTGGGAAGTTTCTTGTTTAGATGAGAAGCCATCAGATCTTTTTCTGGGAGTTCCCACATTTGAACAATCTGAAGAAATACCTCTGGGTGAAGAGACCATTCGCCCGGATGCAACGTTTGGCGACTGAGATAATCCGCTTCCCAATTGTCTATACCTGGGATATGAACCGCAGAGATTAGACAGGAGCTGGATTCCGCCCAAACCAGAATTCGAGATACTTCTTTCATAGCCAGAGGACTGTGAGTCCCTCCTTGATGATTGATGTATGCCACAGTTGTGACATTGTCTGTCTGAAAACAAATGAACGACTCTCTCTTCAGAAGAGGCCAAGACTGAAGAGCTCTGAAAATTGCACGGAGTTCCAAAATATTGATCGGTAATCTCACCTCCTGAGATTCCCAAACCCCTTGTGCCATCAGAGACCCCCACACAGCTCCCCAACCTGTAAGACTTGCATCTGTTGAGATTATAGTCCAGGTCGGAAGAACAAAAGAAGCCCCCTGAATTAAACGATGGTGATCTGTCCACCACGTTAGAGAATGTCGGACAATCGGTTTTAAAGATATTAATTGAGATATCTTTGTGTAATCCCTGCACCATTGGTTCAGCATACAGAGCTGAAGAGGTCGCATGTGAAAACGAGCAAAGGGGATCGCGTCCGATGCAGCAGTCATAAGACCTAGAATTTCCATGCATAAGGCTACCGAAGGGAATGATTGTGACTGAAGGTTTTGACAAGCTGAAATCAATTTTAGACGTCTCTTGTCTGTCAAAGATAGAGTCATGGACACTGAATCTATCTGGAACCCTAAAAAGGTTACTTTTGTCTGAGGAATCAATGAACTTTTTAGTGAATTGATCCTCCAACCATGATCTTGAAGAAACAACACAAGTCGATTCGTATGAGATTCTGCTAAATGTGAAGACTGAGCAAGTACCAAGATATCGTCCAAATAAGGAAATACCACAATACCCTGTTCTCTGATTACAGACAGAAGGGCACGGAGAACCTTTGTAAAAATTCTTGGAGCTGTAGCTAGGCCAAACGGCAGAGCCACAAACTGGTAATGCTTGTCCAGAAAAGAGAATCTCAGGAACTGATAGTGAGCTGGATGAATCGGAATATGCAGATATGCATCCTGTAAATCTATTGTAGACATATAATGCCCTTGCTGAACAAAAGGCAATATAGTCCTTACAGTTACCATTTTGAATGTTGGTATCCTTACATAACGATTCAATATTTTTAGATCCAGAACTGGTCTGAAGGAATTCTCCTTCTTGGGTACAATGAAGAGATTCGAATAAAACCCCAGCCCCTGTTCCAAAACTGGAACTGGCATAATTACTCCAGCCAACTCTAGATCTGAAACACATTTCAGAAATGCTTGAGCTTTCACTGGGTTTACTGGGACACGGGAAAGAAAAAATCTCTTTGCAGGAGGTCTTATCTTGAAACCAATTCTGTACCCTTCTGAAACAATGTTCTGAATCCAAAGATTGTGAACAGAATTGATCCAAATTTCTTTGAAAAAACGTAATCTGCCCCCTACCAGCTGAGCTGGAATGAGGGCCGCACCTTCATGTGGACTTAGAAGCTGGCTTTGCTTTTCTAGAAGGCTTGGATTTATTCCAGACTGGAGATGGTTTCCAAACTGAAACTGCTCCTGAGGAAGAAGGATCAGGCTTTTGTTCTTTGTTGAAACGAAAGGAACGAAAACGATTATTAGCCCTGTTTTTACCTTTAGATTTTTTATCCTGTGGTAAAAAAGTTCCTTTCCCACCAGTAACAGTTGAGATAATAGAATCCAACTCTAAGAACCAAATAATTTATTACCCTGGAAAGAAAGGGAAAGTAGAGTTGATTTAGAAGACATATCAGCATTCCAAGTTTTAAGCCATAAAGCTCTTCTAGCTAAAATAGCTAGAGACATAAACCTGACATCAACTCTGATAATATCAAAAATGGCATCACAGATAAAATTATTAGCATGTTGAAGAAGAAGAATAATATTATGAGAATCATGATCTGTTACTTGTTGCGCTAAAGTTTCCAACCAAAAAGTTGAAGCTGCAGCAACATCAGCCAATGATATAGCAGGTCTAAGAAGATTACCTGAACACAGATAAGCTTTTCTTAGAAAGGATTCAATTTTCCTATCTAAAGGATCCTTAAAGGAAGTACCATCTGCCGTAGGAATAGTAGTACGTTTAGCAAGGGTAGAAATAGCCCCATCAACTTTAGGGATTTTGTCCCAAAACTCTAATCTGTCGGACGGTACAGGATATAATTGCTTAAAACGTTTAGAAGGAGTAAATGAATTACCCAAATTATTCCATTCTCTGGAAATTACTTCAGAAATAGCACCAGGAACAGGAAAAACTTCTGGAATAACCACAGGAGATCTAAAGACCTTGTCTAAACGTTTAGAATTAGTATCAAGAGGACCAGAATCCTCAATTTCTAATGCAATTAGGACTTCTTTAAGTAAAGAACGGATAAATTCCATTTTAAATAAATATGACGATTTATCAGCATCAACCTCTGAGACAGAATCCTCTGTATCAGAAGAATCATTAGAATCAGAATGATGATGTTCATTTAAAAATTCATCTGTATAAAGAGAAGTTTTAAAAGACTTTTTATGTTTACCAGAAGGAGGTACACTCTGAACATTAGATGTTGATGGAACTGCAACAGGTAATGGTACTTTACTAAAGGAAATATTTTCTGCATTAACAAGTTTGTCATGACATGTAATACAAACAACAGCTTGGAGGAACAACTACCAAAAGTTTACAGCAGATACACTTAGCTTTGGTAGTTCCAGCACCAGGCAACGATTTTCCAGTAGTATCTTCTGACTCAGTTGCAACGTGGGACATCTTGCAATATGTAATAGAAAAAACAACATATAAAGCAAAATTGATCAAATTCCTTAAATGACAGTTTCAGGAATGGGAAAAAATGCCAGTGAACAAGCTTCTAGCAACCAGAAGCAACAAATAATGAGACTTAAATAAAGTGGAGACAAATTTGACGCCCACAATATTTGGCGCCTAAATGCTATTAGCCCCAAAAATGACGCCACATCCGGAACGCCAACATTTTTGGCGCGAAAAACGTCAAAAATGACGCAACGTATGACGCCGGAAATAGAAAAAAAAAATTCGCGCCAAGAAAGTCTGCGCCAAGAATGACGCAATAAAATGAAGCATTTTCAGCCCCCGCGAGCCTAACAGCCCACAGGGAAAAGTCAAATTTTAAGGTAAGATAAAAATGATATATTCAAATGCATTATCCCAAATATGAAACTGACTGTCTGAAATAAGGAAATGTTGAACATCCTGAGTCAAGGCAAATAAATGTTTGAATACATATATTTAGAACTTTATAAAAAAGTGCCCAACCATAGCTTTAGAGTGTCACAGAAAATAAGACTTACTTACCCCAGGACACTCATCTACATGTTGTAGAAAGCCAAACCAGTACTGAAACGAGAAACAGCAGAGGTAATGGTATATATAAGAGTATATCGTCGATCTGAAAAGGGAGGTAAGAGATGAATCTCTATGACCGATAACAGAGAACCCATGAAATAGACCCCGTAGAAGGAGATCATTGAATTCAAACAGGCAATACTCTCCTCACATCCCTCTGACATTGACTGCACGCTGAGAGGAAAACCGGGCTCCAACCTGCTGCGGAGCGCATATCAACGTAGAATCTAGCACAAACTTACTTCACCACCTCCATAGGAGGCAAAGTTTGTAAAACTGATTTGTGGGTGTGGTGAGGGGTGTATTTATAGGCATTTTGAGGTTTGGGAAACTTTGCCCCTCCTGGTAGGAATGTATATCCCATACGTCACTAGCTCATGGACTCTTGCTAATTACATGAAAGAAAGGAAGGCATCTAAGCTTTTTTTTTGGTTCAGTACTCTGGACAGCACTTTTTTTATTGGCGGATGAATTTATCCACCAATCAGCAAGAACAACCCAGGTTGTTCACCAAAAATGGGCCGGCATCTAAACTTACATTTTTGCATTTCAAATAAAGATACCAAGAGAATGAAGAAAATTTGATAATAGGAGTAAATTAGAAAGTTGTTTAAAATGTCATGCTCTTTCTGAATCACAAAAGAAAAAATTGGGGTTCAGTGTCTTTTAACCCTTTAGTGACAGGGTTAAAGTGCCTACATCGGAACACCTGTTCCGATGTAGACAAATTGAAACTACGCGATTATTGGATCGCATCTGGGGGGCGTCCCTACAACCCTAGGAACGCCCTCCAGACCGCGATCAAGTCCTTGAAGCACAGAAGGCTTCAGGACAGCCGTTTGTTATGACGTTCTATTCCGTCATAACGGCTTTAAAGCCCAGTGTAATTATGACGGAATAGAACGGCATAACGGCGTTAAAAGGTTAAGCATTGCTAAATAACGTTATGATTTAGACACAAAACCATACAATGTGTACAAGGGGGAGTCGCAAATAATAGATTGTGGCTTTCAGGTTTTAGGGCGATGAACACTGGAGAAAATAAACCATTATTTTAAAGGGACAGAAAAGGCAAAATTAAACTGTTATGATTCAGATAGACCTTGCAATGTTAAACAGCTTTCCAATTTACTTATATTTGATTAATTTTCTTAGTATCCTTTGTTAAAAAGCATACTTAAGTAGGTTCAGGAGCTGTAATGCACTATGTAGAGCTAGCTGGTGATTGGTGGTTGCGCATATATGCATTTGCCATTGGCACACCTGATGTGCTCAGCTAGCTCCCAGTAGTGCATTGCCGCTCCTTCAGCAAATGACACAAAGAGAATGAAGTCTATTTGATAGTAGAAGTATGAATGAAAATTTTGGAGTTTCATGTTCCTTTAATCTGCACATTAATAAGCAGTAAATCAATTTATGGGGGACAAAATGAATTAATACCAACAATTCCCAGCTTTTCCAGTCTAGTTTTTAGACAATATGCAAACAGAAATACTGTAATGAATTTCAATGCAAATATTAAACACTATTTTAAAACCTATGGCAAATTCTCTTCAGGTAACTGCAGTAAATAAACAACAATGCCATAGGTTTGATGGCTAATGATGTCATTGAGACCCATTTCACGGGTTTGATAGCTGCTATACATAATGTACAAAACAAGTATTTGCATGCAACAGCAAAGCAAATCTAGCAAGCACAATATGCTTTCACAACACCTTAAAATGGTCAATGACAATAAAGGGACATGAAACCCAAAATCTTTCTTTCATGTTTCAGAGAATACAATTTTAAACAACATTCCACTTTACTTCTATTATCTAATTTGCTTCATTCTTTAGATAGCCTTTGTTTAAGAAATAGCAATGCACATGGGTGAGCCAATCACACGAGGCATCTATGTGCAGCCACCAATCAGCAGCTACTAATACTGTTTAGATATGCTTTTAACAAAAGATATTAAGAGAATGAAGCAAATTAGATAATTAAATTAAAAAGTTGCTCTTTCTAAATCATGGAAAAAAATGAGTTTCATGTCCCTTTAATTCTAATAATAAATTGATAAACCTTAAGATATTGACTCTTCTTTGTAGATGTTACACAGATTCCTAACACCAAGAAGTCCAAGTACTGTATTTTTTCACTGTTTTGTTGAGTTTAGATGATTTTAGGGAACCATATGTTGTTGTATGGTTTCTTTACAATATGAACAATATTAATATTGACCATTGTGGTGTAGTTAAACCACAACTGGAGAAATACCATGAAATGGAAGCCCATACTATGACTCCCCTGTTTTTGTTGTTGTGTTTGAGCAAACAAGCACTGTATAAAATATAACAGGGATGAAGTCTGAAGTATTCACTTCCAATTTCTCTTGGTAATTTGGGGGGGGGGGGGTCAATTTTTAGGGTTAAAATACAGGGAAAGAAGTTAAATAAACTAATTCAAGTATATTGTATTTTATCATATAAGGAATTCAACTTTGTGTTTTAATGTCAATTTTTAGGCCATTTGTAGACATCCAAATATTTTACAAACTACAGATATTTACATCTTAATTGTCTTATTAATACTTCAGTATATACATGTTTTTTATTTGAATTTAGCTTGGGACACCAAAATACAGTACAAGAACACACAAACATTGTTTTCAAAAACAAAAAAAACCCCATCTTGATCACTCACTTTAACAAATATACATTTATTAGCTTTCTATTAATTGCTTACTCATGCAAGATCTGGATGCACGCTGGGGAAATATCCATTGAAAACCTTCTTTTACATATATTTTTGTTCGATAATAAAACAGTGATTTTTAAAATGTATTTAAACATCAAGGTATTCATTTTTTTCACATATTTCCTATGTAAACCGTTTCAAGGTAAGGCATTCATAATAAAGATTTTTTTTCCCCGCGATAAGTTGATTATTTAAGCTATGGATACACTATACACATTTCACAAGAGAAATGCCTTTCTGCTTTCTTCACAAAGCATATATAAATATTCCATGGGTTGTTAATGACGCTCTAAAATTCAGAGGTGATGCCAAATTATTCCTTTCAAGATTCCATGCATATAGAACCCTTCAAAGAACCTGACAAATAAAGATACAGTTAAGTATTAAAAATCATTTAACCCCTTGGCACCAAAATATATGGCTATGGTCTCCAGGATATATTCCAGTGCAGGCTGTAAGGTCTTTTAAAGTGCAAATACAGAACAAGTGTCATTTAATAAAGATACATCACCCTTACAGAACAGACAGCATTTATTAAAGGCACATTACACATTGCCATTGTTTTCCATCCTGATTATTCAATATGTTTGTATCTTCATTTAAAAGGACATAAAGGCCCAAATTATGCATGATTAATGCGGAGTGTTCCGTTTTAAAAATGTACTTAATTCTTTTGGTGTTATTTGCTGAAAAGCAGGTAGGCTCAGGAGCATGCAAGTATGTTGAACACTTTATGACAGCAACTTTTGCAAGAAAGCTTTTAGCAATGTTATACACTGTACACACCTTGCTGCTAGTGCTCACAAGCATTCTTGCAAAACTGCTGACATATAGTGATCCATACACATGTACACTACCTACCTATGTATGCTCTTCAACAAAGAATACCTGATAAACATATACTTGTCATCCCTTAACTGCAAATCAAAATATAGTCTTTATAACAGCAATCTAATTGAAGCCTTTCATATCAAGTAATGCTTGTACATAGCAATTAATCATTATTTGCATGAATGTTGCTAATAATTATGTCAGATTGAAGATGTAGAATGTATAGTACCAGAGAGATATCATCCACAGCCGGTGGTGTTAACTGGTTTCCATAGCTACGCTGAACATTTCAATAATAGCCAATATGGGCTATGCCTCCATTTCATATTAATATAAAAAAAATAAAAGTATAAATAAATATATAATTATAATATATTTAATATTTATTTAATATATTTAGTTAAGTTAAAAATTGTTATGAAATTGCACATTGACCACTGCAAGCTGTTTATTGATAAAGGCAAATCCATAAAGGTATATTTTGTTAAATCTAACTAATGTAAAATATGAGGTAATAAAATAGTAAATGTTAGTGCATAGAAAGTAATGTCCAGTCATATACATTCTGAAGAGAGCTGTGTATAAAAAAATGACGTTACATTAGGATTATTGCGGCTTTGTTTGAGTCTAAGAAAACGTTTGGTTGTACTGCTGAGTAACGCGGATAAAAGTTGTCCGTCTGCTTAGCTCTTTTAATTTGGCAGCACCCACATAAGTACAGGTTGATCTGAGGCCTCCAAGTATGTCCCGAATGGTGTTTTCCACATCACCTCTGTAAGGGACTTCTACAGTTCTGCCTTCAGAAGCCCTAAATACGCAAAAAGAAAACTCATTACATGCAATTAGCACCGGCTGGTAAATATAACAAATAAAAGCCAGACAATGCTTCTATACGACATACTGCTAGTTTTATGGAGAAACTAGAAAAAATTAGTGTGGTGTCTGCAGAATTCAACCCATTGGCTGGGAGCTAAAATAAATGAGCTGTTTAAGAATATGGCATCTTACATTAAAAGGCATTATCTGTGAGGTTTCCTCTATGAAAAGCTGAAAGGCAAAAATACCCAATTACTAAAACTGTAATCTCTCATTGCAGAAGGATGTTAAGTTGTGCTCTAGGCTGGTTATGCAGCCTATTATTTCCTTCTACTTTGTCACATACCTCTCTTTACAATGATATGACCAATGTCATTTACTGATCTCTCATTAGAGAAAGCTTCTTGGATTTAGAGTTATATATTAAGTCACTGAATCCCCATAAATACATGTTCCCACACAGAGTTAATTCTCTGCTGC